>NC_051064.1:20785000-21085000 GCF_004664715.2 Peromyscus leucopus | reverse complement strand
ACAATACAAAATAAGCTGTCGCTGCAATTTTTCAAAATAAGGGGAAAGATGGCTAAGTCCTGTGGGACAGGAGGGGACCACAGACTCAGTGGCAGTATTTGGGTTTAGTTGACTACACTTTTATAAGCATGAAGACATCTTCCCCTAAGCTATATATACGGGGGAGAAAATCTTTCCTACTTTTCTATAATGTGCAAATACATACATACTGGATAGACAGCTCAGTGTTCAAGAGTATATATTGTTCTTGTATTCAGTACCCAGCACCCATATCAGGGCTTACAACTGTCTGTAACTCCAGCACCAGAGGAATCCAACGTCACTGGCCTCTACGTGAATGTGAACTGATGTGGCTATACCCATAAGTAAAAAACAAAAGTAAATCTTATTAAAAAGTGAAATACGCCTCCAATTTAAGCTGTCATTTAAAATGAAGATAAAACTAGAGTAAACTGGGTTCTTGTATCTGCTCTTGGACGTTGCCACAGATACCATCTTTCCATTGCTCCTCATTAACTAAAATAGCAAATTGTTAAAAATACCTTATCCCTTACAATGTCAAACAGTGTGTTACTCTGGCATCTTAACCTTATTACTATTAATACTTGTTAGTTCCATAAAGATAAAAACATCGAGCCATAGGAGACCCTGCTGGCCTTCACAGACCCTGCTGGCCTTCACAGCCTTTCCTTTGAGCATGCTCCTGAAGGACACTGCGCAGGAGCTAAGGACCCAGCCCCTTTCTGGAGCACACCACACATGCTTGGCCTGTCCCCCTTGTAAATGTGCTGTGCCCGGTCCCCAGGGGCAGATCCTATTCCTTACTCAAGTGAAGGAAGTGTGGTCAAGCAAACCCTTCCCAAGGGTTTCAGACTCCACAAACAAATTCAAAACCAGGACGTTATCACAAAAATATTCTGGAAGGACATCTAGCATTTGCTGCCATCTTTTTAGATCAAAATAAATCTAAGTCAATCTTCATCTGGTTTTCTGGCCCCATATCCAAAAATGCAGTCACCAAGGGGGTTTCCTAGAGTTAAGAATATGGCAAACTCATTTTCCAAAATGAAAATTAAACGGGGTTCACTCTCTTCCATGCTGCCTCATCAAAATGATGTCCACATAAGAAAATGTTCTCACACCGTACTGAACAGAACATTGCCATTCGGGCATCGGTCCCAGCAGTCAGAAGAAAAGACTCTCCAAAGTGAACTGGGGACAAAAGGCCACCGCAGGCTGGGGACTCCCTTGCCAGCAAGTAAACTACAGACCAGTCTCGTAGGTGAGGGTTAGAAGGCACTGTGCTGGGCATTCACACTGATGCTAAACAAAGCATTTAAAGTTTCCAAACAACAGTTCATTATACAGAGTTTCAACATACCTAGTGGATACCTATGTTTTAAACTAACAAAAGACAATCTTTGCTTATAAAGAAAAAAAGATACATATAAAAAAGGAAATTCAACACACTAAGGATATGAAAGCATCAATTTAAGAAAAAAAATTCTAGTGTCTATTTTGTTTTTCATTTACCCTCTGCTTCACATGAAGTAGGTCAATTTCCATATAAGGTAAACCTGCTCGACCCAAGCATGCTCACTAATTAAAGACTAGATTTACATAACCCTTAAGTTCCCACATTTTTATAAGGAATCTGAACACACAATTCCTTAGGTTCGTTGTAACAGACACATCAGACTATAGTTTATAAAATGTGATTTGTGGTAGCAGAATATATTGAGGCAGACTCAGTTAGGACAGCAAATCTATTCTTATGAGAAAAGGATTATTCCATGAAAAGCAGCCACTGTGAAAAGTCGACCTCTCCAGAAATTCAGGAAAGAAAATGTAAAGCACTTCGCCAACAACATCTGAACAGAGCAGAGCTAAAAATAAGGCAAGAAAGTTGTCAGCCGGGCCTAAGCCCCTGTTAATCCAAACAACAGACACATATATATACATATACCTTTGTCCTCAGCCATTCTGATTTCTTCAATCCATGCATAAAATACACTGAAGGGAAAGACCTAAGGCGCTCCCAGGAGGTAGAGGGCACCCAGCATGCCCTTTCCTGCTAGAACCGTGACTACTAGTCCTCCTGGCCAGGGGCTCCAGAGTTAGAACTGGACCTGTCTGTGGACTGCTCACCAGCTATTTTTAGAGGCCACTTCCTCACAGCCACATGCTGCTAATCACTCAGGCAGACTGCACTCCTGACAAGCCGACAGCCCTTCCCACTGGGGATGGATCCCCTGCTGAGCTGGTTCCTATCTCCTGTAACTCCAAGCTCTGAAGGATGAAGCAGCTGGAAGAGCACGGAAACAAACTGTACCACCAGTGTGGTTTTCTTCGGAACAGGCTGCGAGGGCCTCAGCTTTAACACCAAATCAGTCAGTAATTAAAGGAGCCCACGCGTGGCCCCAAGCCCAGAGCCAGCATCATCTGGCCCTTCAGAATTTTAATCATCTTTGTGGATTCCTGGGAACTTCCCTAGCACCAGGTTTCTCCCTATCCCCATGATGTCTCCCTCTATCAAGATGTCTCTTTCACTGCTCTCCCACTCTGTCCCTGTTCCAGCTCGACCATCACATTCCCTTACGTTCTCATCCCCATCCCCTACCCTCTATTGCTCCCCCCACCCCCAGTTTACTCAGGAGATCTCATCTATTTCCCCTTCCCAGGGCAATCTATGCATCCCTTAGGGTCCTCCGTGTTAGCTGGCTTCTCTGGAGCTGTGGGTTGTAGTCAGGTTATCCTTTGCTTTATATCTAGTATTCACTTATGAGTGAGTACAAGCCATATTTGTCTTTCTGTGTCTGGGTTACCTCACTCAGGATGATATTTTCCAGTTCCATCCATTCGTCTGCAAATTCACAATGTCACTGTCTGGCCTACTCCGGGAATCAGATTGGTGAATACCCTACCTGTCATCATAGAGCCCTCATCTAGTAACTGATGGAAGCAGATGCAGAGATCCACAGCCAAGCACCAGGCTGAGCTCCAGGAGTCCAGTCAAATAGAGGGAAGAGGGATTATATGAGCAAGGGGCATCAAGAGCAGGATGCGGAAATCTACTGAGACAACCAAACCAAACTAGTTCCCACTCATGAACTTTAGACTAACAGCTGCTGAACCTGCATGAGACTGGACTAGGCCCTCTGCATAAGTGAAACAGTTGTGTAACTTGGTCTTAGTAAGGGGCCCCTGGCAGTGGGATCAGGATCTATCCCTGGTGCATGAGCTGGCTTTTTGGAGCCCACTACCTATGGTGGAACATCTTGCTAAGCCTTTATGCAGGGGGAGGGGCTTGGACCTGCCTCAACTGAATGTACCAGGCTTTTCTGACTCCCCATGGGAGGCCTTACCTTTTTGGAGGGGAGGAGAGGTGGGTTGGGAGGGAAGGCTGGAGGGGAGCAGGAGGAGGGAGGAGAGGGGGATCTGTGGTTGGTATTTCTTAATAAAGAAAAGAATACATTTAAAAAAAAAAAGATTTTAATCAGAAGCCTGTGAGACTATTTAGCCAGACTGCTTGAAGAAAGACTAATGTTAAATGACAAGAAATTAATGAACTCCAGAATCCTGAGTCACAACACTATCATCCAGGAATTGTCCTTCCAGCAGCAAAAATAAAGCCAAGTACAAAACTGTTTTTGCAGGAAGACAGGAGAGGGCTGAGGGACGCTGAAGGAAAGCAACTGAGAAGGGGGTGGGAAGGGTGGAGGAGGGGAGCAGCGCCTCAGAGGGGGAGACAGACCACGAATCCCACATTCGGTGCTCCCTTCTGGGAAATGAAAATGGCTCCAATTTGAATGCCATTTTTTTTTTTTTTACTGTTCTAAGATTAGCAGTTTATAGGCATCATTGGAGCTAATTAATAAATGAAATTAATTTAGAGCAAGTAGAATCTAGAGCAAGCAGCAACCTTTCAAAGTGGCTTCTCCATCTTTAATTTTTTTCACTCCATCTTAAGTCTTCATAAGCAAATAAAACATTTAAGCCATTCTGAAGAGGGGTCAGTGACTCAAAGTCTGATGGTCTAGATACAAGACAACTCGAAGAAGACACCAGGTCAGCTTGTGTCCTGGTTTCCTAGGATGGAGTTAAAAAGGACCTTCAGGTAATTGTTATAATACTATCAATATAATACTACATTATCATACAATATTATATAATATTACAGGTAACTGTTCTGGAAGCTTCTTTGTTTGGCAGGTATGAGAAGGATAAGGAACACTCCATGGGACCACAAGACCATGCCACAACTGACACACAAGGCCACACTTATGAGACTCTGGCCTGGTACAGTTTTGAGATGGGGATGTGCTTCCCAATTTCTGTCATCCTGGAGAGTCAGCACACCTCTGGGTATCAGTTTCCTGCTTATGAAATATGTCTTGACATACACAAGGCACACACACGTTTGCTTTAACATCCATGCCACACATTTTCTGGGACCATCAGAATCCGTGCAGAAACCTTCTCATTCACTCCTGGCTATCTCCAGCATACCCAGTGCCGAGGTGCTCATGAGCGGGCTATGCAAGGCCAGCCACATTAGAAATCACAAGGCAGTAGCCAATTAATTGATGGAAGAATCACAGCCATTAAATCAGGACCAGCCTAAACAATACAGGTCTGGTCATTCCTTGCAGAATAATCTTAACCATGACTATGTACCCTATGGTTAATGTACTGGATAGTTTTATGTCAACTCAACACAAACTAGAGGTATCTGAGAGAAGGGAACCTCAATTAAGAAAATGTCTCCACAGGCACTACCCCTCTCCTGGGCAGCAAAATAGAGCTAACCCCATTGGTGGAAGTGTGGGTGAGCCAGCCCCAAAGCTGTGAGCATGGGAGAGCTGTCCCCATTACGCATCTGTATTTGGCAGCCTGAACAGGGAAGAGGTGGCCCTGAGGTCACAATGGCAGGAGAGCTGCCCCCGTCCCCGACCTGCTGAAACACTCGGGAGAGCAGGCCCTGCACCTCAACTGGGCAGCACAATAGAGCCAGTTCTGCTGGTGGAGGTGTGGGTGAGCCAGACCCATAGTGGTGAGCATGGGAGAGCTGTTCCCATTTATGTGGCGGCATGGGCAGGGGAGACATGCTCTCTCCACCCCATCCCCCAATCAATGCCTGAGGCAGGTGGGAGAGCTGACCCTGAGGTCATTAGAGTGGGAGAGCTGGCCCTGCTCATCACCAGCTGCAGCAGTCAGGAGAGTGGACCCAGTGCCACACCTGGGCAACACAGTAGAGCTGGCCTTGAAGGTATAGGTGTGGGGAATCCAACCCTGAGGACATGAAAGCAGGAGAACCGGACCTGCCTCTTGTTCACAGCTGCAAGGTGTGAACTAGCCAGGGCAATGCTGGAGAGCTCACCCTGGTGATGAGGACAAGGGAGAGCTGGCAGGCTGACCAAACCTGCAACTACCCAGGCCCAGAACCAGGGTTATGTGTTGACCCACCCCAATATCCACCCCATCTGTGATCTGCAGGAGCACATGAAGGGACCAGTCCTGCACACCCAAAGCTGCAGGATCTCCACAACACAGGGCAACAGCAGGATAAGAAGAGGAGTCCCAGTGAGGGCCCAGCATCAATAGTGCAGCAGAAACCAGAGGCCTCGAACCAGACCAATGACTCTCGAAATGAACAGTTGTAAGAAAGATATATGGACAAAAGGGTTTACTGTGTGACTCACTATGCCACACTATAGCTTCCATGATGAGACTGATTTTTTTCCTTCTCTTTTTTTTTCTTTTCTCTAATTTAATTTTATTTTAAAGAGTGAAAACAAAGGGAAGGGAAATGACTGAGATGGAGATGCATGATGTGAAAGACACAGAGAATAAGAAGAAGGAAGGGGAAAAAAAAAAAAAACAAAGAAAATACCTCCATAAGACCAAGCTGTAGGCAAGCCTGTAGGGCATTCTCCTAAGTTGTGATTGATGGGGGAGGGCCCAGCCCACTGCAGGTGGTGTCATCCCTGGGCTGGTGTCCAGTGTTCTATAAAAAAGCAGGCTGAGCAAGCCAGGGGAAGCAAGCCAGTAAGCAGCTCCCCTCCATGGCCTCTGCATCAGCTCCTGCCGTCATGATCCTGCCCTATTTTGAGTTCCTGTCCTGGCTTCCTTCAGTGATGGACTACAGTGTGGAAGCCAAGTAAACCCTTTCCTCTCCAATTGCTTTTGGGTGGTGGTGTTTCATCACAGCAACAGGAACCCTAACTAAGGCAGTTAACCTCCTCCTCCTTCTATATTCTTCAACAGTTAAATAAGCATTGTTAAAAATGTCTTTCTTCCCTAGTTTCACAAAGGTAACAACAACTGTGCAGTGAGGTAAGTGAGGAAAACTGCGCTGTTATCACTTTAAATCATTTACAAATTTACTGCAGGGAAAGAAAACTCGGAATTGCAAGAAAATGCCTGTAATGAGAATAACATTTTTGGTGAAGGAGAACACTTCTAAAAGTTATTAAAAATAAACGGGACTTGTCCACGGCAAATTCACAGCACAGCACACAAGTAAGCTGCAGTCGCTATCAAAGGAGCAGCTGCCGGGACTGAGAGCCACCCCGGCCACAAGCAGCAGACAAACCTGTAATGGGAACTCAGAGACTATTAATACCAGGCTGATGGGACCTGAGACCACGAGAGCCACGGCCCATGTCCACGGAGCCACAGCTGCACCTGTCACAAACACCTGCCAGGTGAAGTCCCGAGGCCTCTCAGCCAGCGCTGGCCTCGTCCTCGGCCCCCAGCCGCTCCTTATCTGCAACAGCAGCCCTACCCTGTTAGAGAACCAGGTACTTCTTAATCTCTTCCTCCCCAGCTTGAATTTCTGTAGGTCCCATGAACATGCCTACGTCCCCAGTGACTGGAGCCACTGCAGAGAGCCTGAATGTAGAGAATGATTAATCAGCAGTCAGGAAGGGGCAATTTGAAAGTCAGATTGAATCAGTGCACACTGTGTTTAAGTAGTGAAATACCGCAGAGAAACCCATGACTACGCATGATGATGTATGTAAACGAACAAATAAGCAAAAAGAATGACATATAAGCCCTCATATTCTCAGTCTCAAAGAGGGGAAAGCAGCTCTGTTTTACCAACTGCAAGTTTAAGAATGCCTTGCCCCATTTAAAAAAAAAAGCCAAGCAACAACAATCCCGCTCCTCCAGAGCCCTCTGCAGGTAATCACACACCCCAGCTCCAGCGCCATCACTGGTGGCCTCCCCAGGACCTCAATCTTAGCTGTAACCAAATGGCTCCAATGCCCAGCCCGGGGTCCCCCTCTCACTCCCAGCAGCCTTGCTCCTGTATGCTGTCTGTATCCAACACCCCCTCTCACAATGTGTCTTGCTGTGACCGCAACCTAATTCACCTCCCTAGGCACATCTGCCTTCTTGCTGAAATATTTCTGCAGCCCTGCAGGCAGGCAGGCAAGGAATCTAAAATCCTGTTGAACGTGTTCTCCTTGTTTAACTCCACCACGGTGCCAGCAGTGTACCCCAGAATAAGTAAAGTGTGTTATTTTAACCAACACATCCCCAAAAAAAGGAGCTAGCGTTATAGTGCCTCAACAAATATGAGCAAGCACTATCATTCTAAACCTAATATAAGTAGCCAAGATTACACCAAACTAGGGCAATGCTGCAGACACCAAGTACAACATAACCACGCTGACCCCTCCCCCAGAGGACCACGCTGACTCCTCCCCCAGAGGACCATGCTGACTCCTCCCCCAGAGAACCACGCTGACTCCTCCCCCAGAGGGCCATGCTGACTCCTCCCCCAGAGAACCATGCTGACTCCTCCCCAGAGGGCCATGCTGACTCCTCCCCCAGAGAACCACGCTGACTCCTCCCCAGAGGGCCATGCTGACTCCTCCCCCAGAGAACCACGCTGACTCCTCCCCCAGAGGACCACGCTGACTCCTCCCCCGGAGGACCATGCTGACTCCTCCCCAGAGAACCACGCTGACTCCTCCCCCAGAGGGCCATGCTGACTCCTCCCCCAGAGAACCACGCTGACTCCTCCCCAGAGAACCATGCTGACTCCTCCCCAGAGAACCATGCTGACTCCTCCCCCAGAGGACCACGCTGACTCCTCCCCCAGAGGATCACGCTGACTCCTCCCCCAGAGAACCACGCTGACTCCTCCCCAGAGGACCACGCTGACTCCTCCCCCAGAGGGCCATGCTGACTCCTCCCCAGAGAACCACGCTGACTCCTCCCCGGGAGAACCATGCTGACTCCTCCCCCAGCTTTGGAAGAGGCACCTCTGCAGCAGAGGATTGAGAGTGTATGACCTATTCCAGCTTGTCTAGTCACCGGTCTCTTCAGACTCTAACTCTCGTTTCTACTCCCGACGTGCTGTTTTTAGTGTGGAGGATGGCTCCCAGCGGATCCATTCCTCCAGTGTAATGCTGAGAGGAGGTGGGGCCTTCAGAAAGTAGTCTCACAAGCAGTCCTCAGTTATTGGAGTGTATTCTCGAAGGTGCTGCTCGCCCACTGCTCGCTCCACCTTGTGCCTCCACGGTTGGCTGCTCTTCCTGGGGGCTCGGAGTGACGGAAAGAGCCATCCTTGTGATGGACTTTCTGAACCATTAGAACAAACTTCACCTCTTTATAAGGTGAATTAGTTCATGTTTCATTACAGTCACATGGTGGATTAACACACTCACCACCTACCTCCCATCCCTCCAAACCCAGTTCCTCAGTTTAGCCTCTCCTGGCCACATCTGCTACTCAGTCTTTTCACAGCCCTGGTCCTGCATGATGGCCTCCTTGGCTGTCTGCCCTCCCTGACAGCAAGAGCAGCCACAGCCGTGCCATGGTTGGTTCATTACAGCTTCCCCGTGGCCACAAAAACTGCCTCAGACTTCTCTGCCCTTAAATCCATCCTACCAGATTCAAGGTCCTCTTACTTAGCCTTACTACACTAGGAACCTAAAACCACAGCGGGACCTGTCCTGAGAGCCACCACAGAAGAGCGGGACCTGTCCTGAGAGCCACCACAGCACAGCACAGCGGGACCTGTCCTGAGAGCCACCACAGAAGAGTGGGACCTGTCCTGAGAACCCACCACAGCACACCCACCTGCACTCTAGCTTTCTGCCTACTCCTGTCACACTTCCGTGTGTCTGTGTGTGTGTGTGTGTGTGTGTGTGTGTGTGTGTGTGTATAAATATATACATATTAGTGTTTTGCCTTCATGCATGTCTATGCACCACATATGTGCCTACTGCTTGAAGAGACCAGGAGGGCATTGCATCACCTGGGACTAGAGTTACAGACAGTTCTGAGCTGCCTTGTGGGTGGCAGGAATTGAACCTGGGTCCTCTGGAAGAGCAGTGAGTGCTCTTACTTGCTGACCCCCCACCTCCCTGGTCCCCTACCCGCCCCCCCCCCCACACACACAGGTACAATTCTTAGCAGAAGTCTTCACTTTCCACTCACAACTTATAAACTATACATGCCCTGTGGCTTCAGCACACCCCAGCAGATTCTCCAATGTCTCACTAGCGATGCCCATGTCATTAAATCAGATGGAAAGTGTTCTGGCTCCATCTTACTGACCCCTTAGTAGAATTCTCTCCCTTTCACAATTTCTTCCCTCCCTGCCTTCGGACTCTCCTGTCATTCCCATCACCTCCCTGGACTTTCTTACTTCCACTCTCCCCTGCTGGGTCATTCTCCTCCACGTGACTTTGAAGTGTGAAAAATTCCTAAGTGTAGTCCTCCGCTCCTGAGCCTGGTCCTCTGCCCACTCCAGCTCACCCCAGCTACTATGGGAAGGATTAACCTATTTCTCTCCTTTGGCCCCAAATCCAGGTGACCACCCCTAAATGTCCTATGTGGATGACTAAGGGGCAATTCAGCACACCTCTGGCATCCTTCCCTTTCCTCTCCAAGGTCAGAGTCACAAATCACTTGGAATAAGCCAGTTGCTTACCATCCACCCTCTTCCTGAAGGTTCCACTCAGGCTGTTTTCCCACCTGGCCACAGTTATACAAGCATGTGGGCTCCCTCAGCACCTGGGCATCCTCGTCAGTTTTTAAAACTGTCGTGCCCCAGTGTGCCTGTGAAGACCTGAGCTTAGAGAATCCGCTTTCCTTCCACCTCTGTAGGGTTTCTGCTCATTTGCAAGCACTTCAGCCTCTGAGCTTTCTTAAGCTTTGTGTATGCTCTGGCAGGAAAGGGTGAGAAAATGTTTCCACCCTTTCTGCCTTTTGAGTACAACATATCATCCAAACCCAAACTCTCTCTCACTGCTCTGTCCACCTTACTGTGACTTCACTGCTTTGCACAGCAACAGAAGTGTTTTCATCTGATTACACAATGAGTGAGTTTTTAAAAAAAAAATAATCATGTTCACCCTACTCTCAAGATAAAACAGAAGATCTTCAGGCTGGCCTGGGGCATCAGCTGCGCTGACTCCAGACGGCTGCTCTAACCTCAGCTTTGTTTCGTTTCCTCTGAGCTGCTTAGAGTCTAGCCACAAACCAACCAAAAACAGCCAGCTTTCTACTCTGTATTTGGCCTCATGCTCTCGGTGCAGCCTGTTCCTGGAATGTCCCAATGGGGCCACCACACATCAGTCACTGCTCAGTCCCCTGACTCACTATGTCCTGTTCACTCTACCAACACACCCCCTCCTCAAGGAAGCCTTCCCATCTTTCAGGAAATGTTCTGACAGCAGTCAGCATGTCACTGGGAATTAAGAAAGACAGCTTAAGACAATCGTCTTCTGATGTTTCGTGAAGCCAGGTACAGAAGAATAGGTCTCATAGGAGTTCCTTTGAACTCCTTTGCATGTAAAAGGAAATCAACACTTTGGAAAATACTAAATGACTTCCTTCTCACATGCTGGATAGTACAGGGTTAATCAGACCTTTCTCTGGTCAAACTTAAAAGAAGGACCAGCCATGTTCTTGAAGACTTCTTGAACTTAATTCATTCAGGAGGCAAAAGACACATAGCCTGCCTCCTTACCACTGCCCACTTTCTAGTACCAAAAACTTTAAAAATGTAATTCCACACTCAAGTGTTTCACATATCTAAATTGGGAGGGAAGTATATTCGAACAACTGCACAGTTCAAATTCCCTCCTCACAGGAGAAAAGGTTTTGCAAACCATTAAGACAGAAGACTGAAGCCCAGTGGCTGCTGAGCACACGTTGGGATTCCATCCACCCACTCCCAAGTTTCCAAAGCTCCGGCTCAGGTAAACTGGGAGTTGCTACCCAAGCTGGACAGGAAGGAGCTGTGCGGCCCCCTCCATGGATCACAGCAGCCAGAACCAAACTGTGCTCTCCTGACTAAGGCTCTGTAGAAAGGCACAATGATTGGAAGGGTGACAAGGGACTGCCCTGTGTTACAATCCCAGAAAAAAAAAAAAAAAAAAAACAAGTAAACAGTTTGCACTTCCATCAGACTAAGTTAAAATGAGGTATCAGCAATGCCCAGGCTGCCTCCTTCCGCCCCCACTCCCTTCCGTCTCCATCCATCCTTCCATTCTGAAAACTAATTATCCTTTGTAATCCTCAGGTAAAAACTTCTACCTAGCATTCATCTGTGTTTGTAGCAATGCTGATTCACCACGGAAGGAACTAAAGGGATCAGAGTACAGATACACACGCACACGCACACCACACCACCACCACCACCACACCACACTTTAGGAATCTTTTACTACCAAAACTACACTGGGAAACTTGGTTAATTCTTCAAGCCATGCTTAATAGATCAGTTTTTAAAAGTTAATTAGTTCTCCCCACAGAGTGATCAATAGAGAAGAGCACATCTCTGAGGAATAACTGCTCCCCTAGGCCAATTACTCATGGAACAGGTATTGATAGGACATCTTAAATGAGGCAAGTTTCTTGCTGGCCCACGACAGGAAAAGTTTTGAGGAGTGAGAGATGAACAGATGGACAGAAGGGAGGGAGGGAGGGAGGGAGGGAGGAAGGAAGGAAGGAAGGAAGGAAGGAAGGAAGGAAGGAAAGAAGGAAGGAAGGAAGGAAGGAAGGAAGGAAGGAAGGAAGGAAGGAAGGAAGGAAGGAAGGAAAAATGAAAGCATGGCTATTCACTGAATTCTTCATCCAGAGGTCATGAAGCCGATACAGATGGACATCTTCAGAAGGTTTCTTGACTTTAATTCATTCAGAAGGCAAAAAGCGATCCACAAAGCCCTCCTCCCTTACCATTTTCCAGGGAAAAAAATTAAATAAATGGGCAACACTTACATTTTACATGAATGGGAAAAAAGGAGTACATAAAAGCATAAAAACCGTGTGAAGTTACAGAGCATATCATGTCTTAGAATCAAAACACTATAAAACGAAAGGTTAAAAAACCCCACTAGATGCAGTTATGATCCAGACACTTGGACAGACAGAGCCAGCAACACTACCATCTAAACCAGTAAGAACGCAGGTAACAGTGAACACTAGGCAAGGATGGCTGGACCCAAAACTTATCCAGCACGACGGCCAGGGAGACAGTTCTGTCAGCAAAGTCACCGCCCTGCCAGGCCAGCATGAGGACCGGAGTTAACCCTGGCATCCACGTGAGAGGCTGGGCCTGGCTATAACCTCCACAGGGACGAGGCAGAGACAAGACGGAGGGCTCACTGGCCAACTCCAGGCCAATCTACAACACAAGGTAGATGTCCCCTGAGACGTCACACCCAAGACTGACTTCTGGCCTCCATGGGCACAGGGACCGACACACAGACTGCAGCCACATGAAAACACGCCCAAAACAAATATAAAAATTACACAGTGAGAACTGCCTCTTTGTGGGATGCCCTGCTTGATAGTCTAAGGCAACAGTTCTCAACCTGTGGGTTGCAAGCCGTTTGCGAGTCACAAATCAGATATTTACATTACAAATCATAACAGTAGCAAAATTACAGTTATGGAGTAGCAACGAAATAATTTTATGGTTGGGGTCACCACAACGTGAGGAACTGTCTTAAAGGGTCACAGCGTTAGGAAGGTTGAGACCCACTGGTCTAAGGGCTCTGGGCATTGGGCAGCCCCCACCGTAAGTTATGAGGGGAGCTATGGGCCACACAGCATCAGTTCCGATCTCTGGAGGAACAAAACTAGATGCAATGTGAGTGACAAACCCTGAATGCCAAAGGCTGGACAAGATCCCACAGCTGGCATACGACACGTACTGCGAAAGAGGAATGCAGAAGGGCACATATCTGGAGGGTAATGTGCCCCACATTTGGGAACCCCCACACTGCTTCATGTGTGCCTGCTATTCACTGTTAAAAAACAGTACTGGTAAGTAGAGCACTTTCCTGAGTTCTGTCCTTCATTCTAGTGAGTTACTGGACCCAAGGGTGGCTGCAGGGGCTGAGAAACTTGAGGTCAGCTAGTCTGAACTCACAGTGCCCTCGGGAGGCACTAGCCGTGGCTAGTGTCTGAAGTGAGTCTTGCAGAGATGTCCTCTCATGCTCCACGGTTTGCCAAACTCCCAGAGCCCTTCTCTCAAACTCCATGAGTTGCAAGCTTTCTTACAGACCTATCTTTGAGAGAAATGTAACAGCTGTGCCAAAGGAAAGCACACTTCTATAGAACAGTAAAATGGGTTTTCAAAAACTCTTACCACATTACAATAAATATGGCAAAGAACTTAACAACATATATGAACTCCCCAAATCCCCCACTGAATGCCAAATGAGAGCGAGGGCCCGGGAGAATTCCAGGCCCAGGATGAAGGTGCCTGAAGAGACTATCAGTCACCAAGGGGACACACTCAAGCAACAGCCCACTCTGCTCCTGAACAGCAGAGCTGGGAGAAACGGGGAGCAAAGGCTGCTGGGAAGGGGTCACACACACCACGCAGCCTGCGGTCCTGGAAAGACCCAGCTTCCCATGGATGAGTGTGGGCAGCAAGGAAGCAGCAAGTATGGACCCCCTTGCAGTTCTACCCAGAAGGGCTGACTGCCCACACAAGTGACTCCAGGCCATCCTGGCGAGAGCGGGTCTGAGGCAGCGGGAAGAAACTATGTGTCATGGTAGAGGTCCTCCCTGGCCTTCCAAAGAACTGAGGCAGCACTTGGCACACGTCTCTTGTGTACACCCTGCCAGCCAATCTTACCAACTGGCACAGGAGACGTGGCAACGTGGCCAGGAGCCTGTGAGGACAGGGGCCTTGCAGTCTCCTCCCTACCTGGGAACTCCTGAGAAGCAGAAGCCTTGAAGAGGCCGTGAGGAGAGTGCCAGTGAGGGGAGACGCACTTGCCACTGCAAATGAGACCAGGGCTAAACCAGCCAGCCTCAAACACGGAAGGTGACTGGGATGCTGAGAAATATGTCCCAGGTGGGAAAGAGCCTGTGCTCCCCAGGAGAAATGAAGGATCAATCCTGCCCAACCACGATGACTAGAGGAAGAGCAAGGACTTTCCAGTAGTACTCTGGCAGACAGAGACACGTAAAATAAATGTCGACACAACATACTTTTAGATATTTTAGGCTCAACATAAGAAATAGCCAGTAAAATGACTTGGACACAACTTAAATGTATGTCCCCAACGTTTTATTAAATTTCCAAATATTGCAATTAAATCTGCAATAATTTTATAATGAATAACTGTACAATTATCACTTAGATTCTATTTGTGAAGAGGTTATTGCATGGCTTATGTTAGAACCACTCATCATTCTCTGTTCACCTTTTAATCAGTATTATTTGAATAAAATAGTTCAAAGTAAATTGTAAACACCAGTACACATTGACATACACCAGTTTGTATGTCATAGTTCAACATTTCTTTACAGGTTTTAGTGTAAAATTCACATAAAATTGAGGGCATTGATCTTAAGTGACTATTCCCTGAGTTTTAACAAATGTGTATGCTGGTGTGGCCAAATCCCTATGGAGACCTAGAACAAGGACCCCACTTAAGGTTCTTCCCTCATGATCATTCTTCTCATTCTGCTTTCACCCTACCCTGCTCTGTTATAGGCATTTCTGTTTTTATTTTCTTACTGTAGATTAGTTTTGCCTATTCTTAGAGTCTTATAAAAGTAGCACCACATAATGCATCTTTCACGTGTTTGCTCTATTTTCCCATCATACTAGTTAACTAAGGGGTAGAGTTTCACTGTCTGCATACAAGAGTATATATGAGTGACAAGTATCCATTTTGTTACTAATAGAAAATGAGGAGTTTCCCATACTGCATTACTATGAGCACGACCCCTGGAAAAACTCTTACACAAGATTACTGCAAATACAGCCAGGTCTCCATACTCACAGTTTCTACATCAACAGATTCAATCAACAGCAACTGGAAAATGGATTTAAGCCTATGACGCTTACATTTGTACTTAACGTGGACAAACATTCTTCCCTTGTCATTATCCCCCTGAACAATGCTGTATAACTACTTGCATAGCACTTACACTGAATTAGATACTAGTGCTGGATAGTTTCATGTCAATCTGACACAAGCTAAAGTCATCTGAGAGTCTGAGAGGAGGGAACCTCAATTGAGAAAATGCCTCCGTAAGATGGAGCTGTAGGCAAGCCTGTAAGGCATTTTCTTCTGTAGATCAGTGGGAGAAGGCCTAGCCCATGGTAGATGGAGCCATCCCTAGGCTGGTGGTCCTGGGTTCTATAAGAAAGCAGGCTGAGCAAGCCATAAGGAGCAAGCCAGTAAGCAGCAGCCCTCATGGCCTCTGCATCAGCTCCTGCCTCCAGCTTCCTGTCCTGTTTGAGTTCCTGTCCTGACTTCCCTCAGTGAAGAACAGTGATGTGGAAATGTGAGCCCAATCAACCCTTTCCTCTCCATGTTGCTTTGGCCATGATGTTTCATCCCAGCCATCCTAACCCTAACTAGGACAGTGTTAGAGGTAATCTAGAGATGATCTGAAGCAAAGGGAGGGTATGGGTGGTTTACATGCAAATACAACACTGGTTTACACTCCGGGCTCGAGTTTCTGTGTGACAAGGAGGATCTTAGAACCAATCTTCTCCTCATATTACTGCTTTAGGTAAATATGCAGAACTGCTGGAGCCCAAGTATTATAAAAAGCCGTTCCCAAACGAACTCCACCATTTAATGTACTTATTAAGAGCCACTGACCACTCTGTCATGATTTGGTCTCTCTAGGTTTAGCCATTCTGGTGGGTATTATCACAAGTCTCACAGTGTGTTTCACATATGCTGTCCTGAGAATTAATTATGCTGAGCACACTTTTAAAATCATGTCAAACATTTATTTCACTCAGTTTGTGCATTATTTGCTCACGTCTTTTACACTTTTTAAAAAGGAATTGTAAGAGTTCTTTGCATTTCCCTGACACTTGTCCATTACCATTCTCTACTTGTTGAAATTCTTTCTCCCTGGTCTCTGCTCATCTTCTCAATGACGTCTTCGGGCCGGGAGTGTTAACTCTGATAATGCAGACCACATCAGTTTCAGGTATATTCTAGAGACATCACCAACACATCAGGGGTATAGCTTAGCAGGATTCCTTGCTTCTCAGTGAGACGTGGCATCTATTTCAGGACTTGCCTTGCATCACCGGCTCTAAGAAACACAGACATTAGTGGAATCTTGGCTATGGGCCGAACTCTGTACCAGTGAAGAAGGTGGTCTCACAACAGGGGGCAGACTATTAACGAACATCTCTTTGTGGCTCTTACCAAGAGTGAAAGTAAAGAACTAGTGATGATTTTGAGGGTTTTTCAGGGTTTTGTTTTGTTTTTACTAAGTTATAAAAACTTTGGTTGCTATCCTACCAGATTCAACTACTGAAGTTCTGATTTCAGGCTCCAGCAGCCAGGCGACACTCTGGTCCTCTAACTTCTTACAAGAACTGCCTTACCTGTGCTCTATGGGAGAAGGCTATTTTAATAATAAAAACACTTTTTAAAAAATCTATATAGAAGAGATATCAAAATTTCAAGGGCAAGCAGGGCATGGCGGTGCACACACCCAAGATGATTTGGGAGGGAAAAAAGGGCCTGTTGGAGGATATTATTAGGACAAAATGGGAAATACTGAGTATTGACTTTCCACGGTGAACGAGTGTTTGTGATAACCACTCTACAGCAGCACAGAAGTATACCCTTGGGCTGGAGAGATGGCTCAGAGGTTAAGAGCACCAGCCGCTCTTCCAAAGGTCTTGAGTTCAATTCCCAGCAACCACATGGTGGCTCACAACCATCTATAATGAGATCTGGCGCCCTCTTCTGGCCTGCAGGGACACATGCAGGCAGAACACTGCATAATAAAACAAGAAGGAAGTAGTAGCAGCAGCAGTAGCAGCAGCAGCAGCAGCAGCAGCAGCAGCAGCACACCCTTGTTTCTAAAGAAAGCATGCTGAAGAAATTAAGGGCGCAGTAATATGAATTAACTTTCAGGAAAACTAAAGGAACCAAGAGAGGCAGAACGCACATATACCTCTGTGGTAATAACTGAAAAACTTATGCAAGTGGGATATTCATTGCACTTAAAAGTGTCTTGCAGCTTTGAAAATTTTAAATTATTATGATAGAAAATACATACATTTCCAGGCTAGAAGGGTCAATACACTTCAAAAAAAAAAAAATTGGAGAACTGAAAGAACAAAAGCTTCCCAGGTTCATTCACAACTGGGTTCTGGAAAAATAAAAAAATAAAAACAGTACAGTTTTTAGGATGCTTCTAGAGATAGCGAGGGGATTCTGAGCATGAAGCCATGAGGTGGCACATAGCATGAAGCCCGAGTGCCACTAGGGCCACACAGAATGTTTTGAGTCTTAGGAGACACATGACAAGAACTTATGTGAGTTTATCTAACAGGATGACGTAATGAACACAACTCACTGTCACAGAGAAGAAAGCCAAGATGCAGCAGTGGTGGGCATTGGAAGTGGGGGAAGCAAGATAGCAAAGTGCTGGGCTGGCAAACCCCAGGGAAGGGAGAGTCTCTGCACCCCAGGGAAGGGAGAGTCTCTGCACCCCAGGGAAGGGAGAGTCTCTGCACCCCAGGGAAGGGAGAGTCTCTGCACCCCAGGGCATGATCGTTCTGTTGTTAGAGGGTTTACAGTTTTCAAAACCAAATGTGAAAAACATCTACAAAATAAAAACTGAACTTGGTTCTAAAAATAAAAAGATAAAAGAAGTTAAAGGTCAGCTTTTTGAGCCATCTCTGAAATGCTACCAATTCTGCCTATCTGCAAAGAGTAGAAACCAAAGAGACCTGTCTCCACTCATCTGCCACCATGCTCCTGTGTTTGGTGCCCCCACACACCTATGACACTCTCAACAAGGTACCCTGAACTGGGCCTCAGATTCAAACAGGAGAACAATTCTTAAGTCATCTGTCACACACAGGGAAACCGTACACCTAGAGGTGGTGGTAACACGAGGAAGGGGAAGCCACAGGGTGAAGTTTTCACCCTGCCTTTCAGTAGGGCTGGCACACTTTTTCCAAGGTCCTCATAGTAATGAATGGTGCCCATCTGCCACCTCTGGGGCCATAACTAACACACAACTCCTGAACCCAAAATCCAATTCCAGATGCAGCCTCACAATGTAGGGTGGGGTTTCCACTTTCTCCCCCTTCATTCTAGTGTCTGACACATTACTCCCTGCTAAGGGGGCTTTTTTAGTTAGCCATACCATCCCAGCCACTTCCAGAGACTAAAATTCATCAAAACCAAAACAAAACAGAAAAAAAGAGCAATCTACTTCAAATCCTTCTAGTTAATAGTTTATGCTTGACAATGATCTTGATTTGCAAACGGTCTTATACCTGTTCAAGCCCATATTCCACTCATAGCCCTGGCCATTGATTGCATACGCTTCTGATCCTGGAATCAGATCTAGCATACAGTGTTATGTCATAACCTGACTTTAATAAGCATTACCTGGACAGGCTTCTCTTGAAGTTCATGCCCAGGTCCACAATCACCTGCTTTTCACACTGCACATGTGATTGATGTGATCACCTTTGACCCCAGGGCATTCCCAAAATTCTGCTAACCTCAGCAAGGCTGGGAAATGTCAAGATTGAGTCCTGACCAATGTGCAATGCGTACCAAATACATAACAGAATTATTCTTCAGCAGCCTGCACTTCATAAACACACAGTGTCTCTAGAAGTTTACAGATGCCTTTCTAGGCACTGTAGAATACTTTTTACTGACAGAAGTTACCTAGGATTACTTCTGGCATAAAGCTGTACATACAGATAGAGCACTCATATACACAAAATAAATAAATCTTTAAAAAATGCACTGTAGAATACTTTTTACTGACAGAAGTTACTTAGGATTACTTCTAGCATAAAGTTGTACATGCAGATTGCACTCATACACACAAAATAAATAAATCTTTAAAAAATGAGTAATCTGTCCCTTTAGCTTCCTGCACCTTCTGACTTTGCGATTCTCAGTGAAATCACTCAGGAACTGCTGGTTGCAGTCACAGTTCTGAAACTGTAGAAAAGCCTTTGGTTCTCAACATTCCTAATGCTGTGACCCTTTAATATGGTTCCTAGTGTTGTGGTGACCCACAAGCACCAAATTATTTCATTGCCATTTCATAACTTTAATTTTGTTACTGCTGTGAATCATAATGTAAATATGATTCTGATGTGGAGGATATCTGATATTTGACCCCAAAGGGGTTGCAACCCACAGGTTGAGCCCCACTAAGGTTTAGTCCATGTTGGTCTGGTCCCTTAAACCTCACTGCACAGTTCACACCTTATTTAGAATACAAAGTACTTTTGTCCCAATCCAATGACAAAGCAATGTAGAGTATCTGAAAAACAAAGCACAGTTTTGACTCTGTTTATCCCACATGTACATCTGTGTGTGCTCCCTTCCCAATGCACCCCAATCGCACACCAAAGTGATGACCCACACCACCACCAGGTAAAGATGTCCTGTAATCCTGATCTCACTGACTTGTATTGCTCTAACCCTCACTGTGGAGAGAGTAACCCCAAAAGATCTGACCAGCTGCAGAGTGCAATTCTTTAGGCTTTATACAAGACCCACACATGCTAAAGCTCAGTCAGAATCCTGGTGCTTAAGTATCCATGACAACACTGGCTAAAAATAATGCTTTCCGTGGAAAGAGTTGGGTCACCATCAAATTCAGATGGCAAAACAGATCAGCTCTGTAAGTTGTCAAGGATTGTAGGATGTAAACCTAACTCTTTGGATGGCAACTTTTAAATGGTATCCATAGATTTTTTTTTCCACGTTATCAATTCATTCATTTATTCAGCAAATACTCTAAATCTCTGTCCTGTGCAACTTAACTTATAACCCAAGGAAGAGGAACTAGAACTCACACTCCCCACATAAAAGGTCGACAAGATAACAGGGTACAGTCATTTGGGGGAATTATGCTGCTGAATTTCAAATGTACAGCATTCTCGGGTGCTGACTGCTGCAAACCGCTCTTTATAAATATTAAAAATGTCCACTTCTCAATCTGGTATCGTTTAATGAAAATTGGCAAATCTTATTTTCAAAGAGGAAATAGTCATAATTCTTACAAAGGAACTTAAAAATATGAAACCGAAAAAGGGGAAGAAAAATTCAGCAGATGACTCCATACTTCAGTATTTACACAAATAATTTTAGCCCATTCTTTTGAGTCATGTTTAAAAATAAAAAGGGAAATTGAAACCTTGCAAATAAGTGAAGCTTCTCTAAACACACACACACACACACACACACACACACACACACACACACACACACACACACCAGAACAAATGAACTGTCGGCTTTGGCCCAACTTTCATCCCAAACAGAATCATCCAATTAAGTATGGATAAAAGATTTCCAGGAATACCTCTTCTATTACTACTGAATAGCTTCCTGTGGGTATAACCCAAGAAGATGATGAGGAACCTGTAGCATGCTATCTAAACCATATCTAACACCGAATGGACTTGACCTATCTATCTAAACATTTCTCTATATCTATGAAGTACACATGTTCTTAGGATTCTGTTTATCTCTGACACTTATCAATAGGATTTCTATATTCTTGCCTATAGCATAAACCTAAAAAATCCTAACAAGTCATTTTTGAGAACTTATGACATCAAAAGCAAAACAGAAAACAGCACAGCTACCTCTTCAGTGTCCTTTTGGACTGATGACAGAGAAATGCTCATCTGTATGTGTTCATTCCAATGTCGTCTACCTTTCTGTGAACTAAGCACCTGCCTTCATGCTCAATACTGACACACCATTGAGTACAGAGGACACAGCCTGCCCAGGCAGCTGCTTTAACACCAGATGCAAGACAAAAGAAACAGGTTATCCACAGTACAGCAACCCCTGGCCTCTGCAATATAAACAAAACTAGACTATGACCAAGTTTCCAAGTTTGGGGTTTGGTATGAGCCAGACAGTAAGCATGGTTTTACTTTTAGAACAGTTAAAAGGAAGTCAGAGAAAAATTTCATAATGTGAAGTTTATTGGAAACTCAACTGCAGTGCCCATAATCAGGTTTTATTGGTACACCTCCTGGCTCTACTGGCCACGGCTGCTTCCAGGCTACAGCAGCAGAGCTGAGAGGCTTTAACAGTGACTGCATGGTCAGACTGCCGATCTAATCCGTCCCAGTGGGTACTCTGCAGCCGAGATCACACAAGGACCTAGTCAAGGGGAGAAGCAGTCCGTCTAGCTCTGAGGAAAACGCAAGGGGAAGCCCTGTTCGCTTTCCTCCTCACTGCCGCTGGCTGCTTCCTTCCCGGGTTCCCCACAAAGAGCCAAGAAGCAGAAGGAAAAGGCTCCTAGGAGACAATCTGAGCCAATAATCACTACAATCCGGAACCAGCTCCGCCTCTGCTTTGCTTTTAGATGAAATCAATTCCATCTGGTCTCTGTTCCTAATGGTGGGTGCCCTCACAATCAAGTAGGACAGAGATTCCATACATCAACCCTCATCATCACCAAATACGGTAACTGTATTTGTGAAACTACTATTGAGTCACTTTGAAATCACTCTTCAATACTATGATGAAAGTACCATCGTCTTCATATGAAGATGGAGAAAATTTGGGAAACATTTGGAAAGGTATAGTGATTTACCCAAATTAGCAAATAGAAGAGCCTGAGTTTCTATGTGGGTTCGGTTCAGCTGTAGACAATTTTGTTGATTGAACTTGGCATCTGTTGAAGAAGTTCATATCACAAGTTCTAAAGAAAATGATGAGTCCAGGAATGGGGACTGCCGTGGACGGTGCCCTGGTTCACTGAGGGCTGCCATGGATGGTGCTCTGGTTCACTGAGGGCTGCGGTGGAGCTGCTGTGGATGGTGCCCCAATTCACTGAGGGCTGCCGTGGGGGTGCCGTGGACGGTGCTCTGGTTCACTCACCTCACCCTTTGCTTTCTTTGCTCTTAGGTGGGCTGGGACCAAAGGACCAACAGTTGTGAATTCCAAGATTTTAAGGATAACTGTGGTACTGGTGCTGACTGTCTATTCAGACACTTCACTCCCAGGCTTCCCCTGCAGCTGAAGGAAGGGGCTTTATTGAACTATGCATTAAAGATGATCCACATAAGCCCAAGGATTTTCATGTCCATATGAGAGCACACTCTTTCCAAGATTCTCAAATGAACTGCTTTTGCAACATCAAAGGGCGTAAATAGAGGAATAGCAAGCCTCTTGCCAGTTGGCTCCCAATAATCAACTCCAGGACCAACCACCACTCACCAACAACAGACGTGGAAGCTTTTACAGCATGACAGGAGTAGAGGAGTGAGCTAACAAAAATGAAGGGCAGTGACAAGGTAGTAGCTCAAAGAACCGAAGAATCGCTGAATGCAGATTATATGTAGATCATTCTAAAGATGAAATGAATATGTACCAAAGTTCTTGCTCTTGAGCTACTTGCATTTATTGTATTGATTTTACCTAGCAGTGTAGCATTTGTGCTAATAAAGACACAGACTAATTTTTAGAATTCTTTTGTAAGTGGTGAGACATTTGAGGTAGCTGAGTGCGAACAGAGTAAGACCCAGAAAGAGCTCCCAGGAACTCCTCCTTCCCAGGCCGCCTCCCAGGAACTCCTCCCTCCCAGGCCGCCTGGCAGTCCCTTTCTGTATGCTCTTAGTCTATGCTTACTGATGTTTGCTTCTCCACTAGCCTTTTCAAATCTCCAAATCTTGGAGACATAATTGCTAACACTGCACTACATCTGCCACAAACATCTACTGAGACCTCCACAGCGGCAACAGAAACTGTTAACAGTTGTGTTTTAGTTCTGTGCCAGGGACTCTAGGCCTCTGTGTGTACTGGCTACAAATAGACAAATCAGCCAAAGCCAAAACAAATCTCACAGCTTCAAGAAAATAAACACTACGTTTCACGCATGAAGAAATAAGCTCAATTTGAACCGTGTACCTACTTCAAGTCATCACTGTAAGAACAGTGAGGAACAGGCGAGCACAGGGAGACAACTGATGCGCATTTCCAGCAGTCAACAGCCTAGCTCCTCCCGGGTGGCTGCAGATGATCAGAATCTTACAAAGAAAAAAGTTCGCATAATAAACTCAATAAAGTGTTCCTAGGATTTGAAAATAGCAATACATTTAAAGAATCTTAATACTCAGTAATTAACATAAAAAATTACTAAGCTGGATTTTCCCTAGAAATGTAAAGGTAGTTTTAAATCAGAACATAGTTACTATAATTTGCTGACTAAAAGTAATCATTTATGTAATGAATAAATGCAGAGAAAATAATTAAATACTAATTATAACTATTAGTAAGGCAAAGAAGAAGGAAAGGAGATATGGGGAAGGGGTGTCAGCATGAAAGAAAAAAAATACAGACCTGCATTCATCACGGGCAGATGCAAAAGCAACAGCAAAGTATTAAAAACAAAGCTGAATGCACAGATTGGCAAATAAAGACGCGTGGGCAATAGCAGCAATAAAGCCATGTGTGCAGCACTGGTAATAAAGCCGTGTGCACAAGATTAGCAATCAAACCATGTGTACCATATTGTGAAATAAAGCCATGTGTAAAGGATAGCTCAACACGATCAAACAGGGCTTGAAGAGAAAAGGAGGATCTGCCGAAACTCTTAAACTAGAAATACATAAATTCCCACAATCAGATACGGATATCTACATAACACCTACAGTTAGTACTTGACTTGCTAGAAAAAGGCAGAATGTCCGCATTTCTCACTTCAAGCCAATAAGAGTTCCTCTAAGACTGAAAAGAACTATCTGTCTATTGAGTAATGAGATGTTTACATAAAAAAAATCCCATAGACTATATTACGTGTGTGTATATACATATATATATATATATATGTATACATATACTACTGAAATTGAAAAGTGAATTTAGCAAGGCCATATGACCTAAGATAATGTGTGTCGATTCTATGTCTACACACTAAAAGCACACAATGCAGTCCTTCTATTCTCTTGCAGCGCTAGAGGATCAAACCAGGGCCATAACACACACAGTAGGCAGACACTCTATCAACGAGTCATATACTCAGTCCTTGTTTGGGGTGTTTGTTGTTTTGTTTTATTATTTTTAAAAAAAGTCTTACTATATTGCCCTTGCCCACTTCTACCTCCTCAGTGCTTGGAACATAAAGAATGTACCACTACAGTAACCACAAAATGATTTTTAATATGAATTATAAAGCTATCAAAATGCATAAAATATCTAGAAAAAGCACTTGACAAAAATATATGAGTGCCATACCCCAAACTACAGAATAAGGCAGAAAGAAATTAAAGACCAAGAAAAATAAAGATATACCACTGTTATGGGGTGGAAGACTTGGTACTGGTGAGACCTTGATTCTTCCACACTGATGTAAAGAGTCAATGCAAATCTGAGTGTAGACGGAGGGTACTTCTCTTCAGAACCTGAGACATTCGCTGGAAATCACACTTGGGCACACAGAAGAACTAGCCATTCAGAACCATCTCTAAAAGGATGACAAATGTGGCCATTTACTGCCTACTTTCACTAATTACTATGTATTAGGAGTAATCAGGACTGTAGCACAAATAGAAAATTTTTTAAAGTACAGAGTAAGGGGCACAAAAATAGACTTAATAATCATACTCCCACTTACTTTTTAACAAAAGCAACAAAAATAACCTCATGTAAAAGCAAAGTGCTTTCAATAAACTGTACCATTACAGCCATTAACAAACAAAATAAAGCTACTCTAAACTAATTTGAGCAAGATTATAAACTTAAACATAAAATCTAAAACTCTGAAATTTCTAAAAGAAAACAGAGATTAGCTTTGTGACTTGAGAACAGGATGTTTCTTAGGCTAGAGAAAGTAAAGTCAGAAATGTAAAAGTAACTATTAACATGAAAAATATTTGTTCTTCACCCGCATTTCCTGAGAACCCTGCACCCTGTATGTCAACCTCAGGTAGGAATGAACCCCAACCCTGCAGAGACTCCTCCCCACCTGCCCGAGGACCATGCCACCTATAAACTACATGCAGATCCCAGTGAGCTTTCCACACACTCTTAAGAATCATCTAACTGTACAGGTTTGTGCCTGTGCTCAGAAGCTGCACCTAGGCCTGGCTGAACTGAGTCCACTGGTGATACCACGTTCATACATCAACACTGTGTTGTACCACTATTGAACCCCAAGCACCAGTCAACCGGTCCATAGCTCAACTAATCAGGGTAACAGCACAGATCCATTCAACAAAGGTGGGACAGACAGCCATACCAAGAAGCACAACCAACAACCTAATTCCAGATGCCTAGGTACCATTGTAAAAATATAAGAAAACATGAACACCCAGGGCAATGTGTCTCTCCTCCAAAACTTAATACTCCAACAGTAATGTTCCCTGAGAAAAGCAACTTAGAGGACATATAATACAATGAATTCAAATAGCAATTATAAATATGTTCAAGCCAACTATATTCATAGCAGCTTTATTTGTAATAGCCAGAACCTGGAAATAACCTAGATGTCCCTCAACTAAAGAATGGATAAAAAAAAAAAATGTGGTACATTTACACAATGGAGTATTACTCAAGGACACAATGGAATATTATTCAAGGACACAATGGAATATTACTCAAGGACACAATGGAATATTACTCAAGGACACAATGGAATATTACTCAAAGACACAATGGAATAATAATCAAAGACACAATGGAGTATTACTCAAGGACACAATGGAATATTACTCAAGGACACAATGGAATATTACTCAAGGGCACAATGGAATATTACTCAAGGACATGATGGAGTACTATTCAAGGACACAATGGAGTATTACTCAAGGACACAATGGAATATTACTCAAGGACACAATGGAGTATTACTCAAGGACACCAGTAAATTTGAAGGCAAATGGATGGAACAAGAAAAAAAATTATCCCGAGTGAGGTAACCCAGACCGAGAAGACAAACATGGTATGCACTCACTCATAAGTGGATACCTAGAGAGACTAGGTATCAAGGAGGATTCCTGGAAGTGAAAATGGAAGAGACTTCATGAGTGGACTGGGGATGAATGGGGAAGGGAACATGAGCGATCAGGTTGGGAGGGGAATGGCAGGGGGAGCGGGTATTTCAGGGTCATGTAAAAACTTGGCAGAAGGGAATCTCCCAGGAATCTAAGCTGCCCAGCTTAGACTCTTTAGCCACGGCAGATCCATAGCCTGGCCATCTCCTGTGAGTAGACTGGTGCCTAGTTCAATTGTCATCAGAGAGGCCTCATCCAGCAACTGACAGAAACAGAGGCAGACCCAGAGATAAGCATTAGGCAGAGTTCAGGGAATCCTGCAGAAGAGGAGCAGAAAGGGTTGTAGGAGCCAGAGGGGTCAAGGACACAAGAAAACTCACAGAATCAACTAACCTGGGCTCACAGGTGCTCACAGAGACTGAACCGACAACCAGGGAGCCTGCATGGGACTGACCTAGGCTCTCTGTTTATGTGCTACAGTTGTGTAGCTTGGTCCTCTTGTGGTACTCCAAACAGTGGGAACAGGGACTATTTCTGACACTTTCCCTGGCTTCTGGGACCCTACTCGTCATACTGGGTTGCCTTGCCCAGCCTTAACACATGGAGAGGTGCTTAGTCTTACTGCAACTTGATATGCCATGTTTTGTTGATACTCATGAGAGACCTGACTTGGCCTAAACAGAAACAGAGGGAAGTGGATTGGGGAGTGGGAACAGAGTGAGGATGGGAGGGGGGGTCTGAGAGGAGAGGAGGGAGGAGAAACTGCCCTGAGATGTAAAATAAATGAATAAATTCATTTTTAAAAAATAAAGAAATACGTTCAAGCAACTCAAAGAGGATACAAATGATTGATAAAATACAGACTGCAAAAAACACAGATGTTTGAATGAAATAAAGCAAATAATTCAAGATATGGAAATAGAATTTTGTAAAGACAGAATTTCTGAAAAAAAGTCAAACTAAAAATGTGAACAATTCAATAAGTCAACCAAGGTCAATGGAAAGCCTCAGACAGAATGCACCAAGTAGAAGTGAGAGCACCAGGCCTTGATAAGGTGGACAAATTGAATCACTTGGTCAAAGAAAACATTACATCTAAAAAGTCCAGGATAAAAAATGCAGAAACTCTGTTACACTGCAGAAAGACCAAGCCTACAAATCACAAGTATACAAAGAGAAGAAACGTGGGCCAAATTTCAGAAAATATTTTCAGCAAAATCCTAAGATAATTTTACCAAATTTAAGGAAAGAAATACCTACCAAGGTACAAGAAGTATACAGAACACCAAATAGAATCAGAAAAGAAACTCACTATGTCACACAATAAATTAACACACTAACTGTACAAAACAAAGAACATATTTTGAGAAATACCATGTGAAATATAAAGGCAGACCGAAAATTAAAACTAATTTTCAATAGTGACTTTAACAGCCAGAAGGGATTGGACCTATATTCTACAATTTATGAGAGGCCAAAGATGCCAGCCTGGACTAGTATACTTGTAGTGGGTAGCCATTCCAGCGTGGATCTGGAAGTTCCAACCCTCATTGAGACTCTGGCAACTGTCAGGCCTACGAGGCAGGGCCAGGGGAGGCGCCTGGAGACCCAAGAGCTGGATGGGCCAGCGCTCTCTCTGGGCCAGGACCCTGAACGGTGGAGGTGGACCGGTGGAGGTGGACCGAGCTCTAGAGAACACCGCTGGACAGTGATATACCTTCCCCAGACCCTGCGACCTACCTTTCCCTTTTTGTAAGTTACCCACTAAATAAATCTTCCTTTTAACTAAGGGGAGTGGCCTTAATAATTTCACCAATATCTGGCACCCAACGTGGGGCAAATTCCAAAGGCCTGGGTGGCTCCCGCCCTCTCCTCCCTGGCTGGCGGGTACCGGGTACCTAAACCCGCCTGCAAAGTTTCATATAACCAGGGAACGCCTATACAGTTCCATTCCCGAAAAAGGGAGCAGCTAGTCCGGTCTCAGTTCCCTAGCTTAGCCACGAGACCAGCAAAAGAAGCACTCCCCTGCTCCCTGGCCTGCTCCCTGCATGCTGGCCCCGCACCATATCTCATTACAGATGTTTGTGAGTCACCATGTGGTTGCTGGGAATTGAACTCAGGACCTCTGGAAGAACAGTCAGTGTTCTTAACCTCTGAGCCATCTCTCCAGCCCCCCATCAGATCTCGGGTCTCCAGGCGCCTTCCCTGGCCCCACCTCGTAGGCGTGACAGTTGCCAGAGTCTCAATGGGGGTTGGAACTTTCAGATCCAAGCTGGAATGCCTACCTACTACATATACCCAAACAACTATCAACTGCAATCGAAGAAAGAAAAACTTTCCATAATAACAACAGGTTAAAGGAATTTCTGCATACTAAGCCATCTCTACAGAGACATTAGAAGAGATGCTTAGGTATGAAGAGAGGAATAAACACGCCCAAGAAGGCACAAGGAATAAATACAAAATCTCAAACAGTTAATAAAAAGAGGTCTGTGAAAACACCACAAAACAACAAAACGAAATACATATTCTTCAACAACAACTAACAACATTAATGTCCTGATTCCCCAGGAAAGAGACACAGACTAGCAGCCTGGGTTAGAAAACAGGATCTATCTTAGATCTGCTGCCTCCAAGAAACACACCAAACCAAACAAAGAAAAAAGGAAGGAAGGAGGAAAGGAAGGAAGGAAATGAAAAGTTGTTATTGATTTGGACAAGTCCTTTTAAAAACTTTTGTTTGGAATATGTAATTCTATCTCAATAATACAAAGGCAGTATGATAGGAAAGCTAAATAGAAAACTGAGGGAAGAATGTGTATGGCCAACAAATCACAAGACAAGAAGTGTTCTCATCAATAGTGAACAGAGAAGGGCAACTGTAAGCCAAAGGAGAAAAGACGACAACATCAAATGCTGGTGCACGCGGTGGTTTGAATAAGAACCGCCCCACAGCCTCAAGTATTTGAATGCTTAGTCACCAGGGAGGGGCACTACTTCTAAGGATTAGGAAGTGTGGCCTTGATGGAGGAAGTGTGTCGCTGAGGGTGGGCTTTGAAATTTCAGAGGCCCGAGCCAGGTCCAGTGGCTGTCTCACTCTCTTCCTGCTGCCTGCAAATCCAGATGGAGAATTCTCAACCTCTTCTCCAGCACCATGTGTGCCTGCACTCTGCCATGCTCCCTGCCATGATTACAGTGGACTAAACCTCTGAAACTGTAAGCAAGCCCCAGTTAAACACTTTTCTGTTGTGGAATATTATTTTAACTATGTAAAGATGTGTTATATTTGTTTATGCTACAGAATATTTAACTGTGTAAAAGTGTAAACTGTGTAAAGGGCAGAGAAAGGATAGGCAGGGCTGGGAGGCAGAGAGAATAAATAGGAGAAATCTAGGTGCAGGGAGAAGAGGAAGAAGGCGATGAGAACAAGAAAGAGGGAGACACACTCCTGGCAAGAAGCTGCCTTTAGCCAGGCAGACACGAGAAGCAGTCAAAGTAAGACATACAGAAAGAAAAAGGGTGAAAAGCCCCAAGGCAACAGGTAGATAAAGAGAAACAGGTTAAGTTAAAAGAGCTAGCCAGAAACAAGCCTAACCTAGGCCAAGCATTCAAAACTAATATTAAGTCTCAGTGTCACGATTTGGGAGCAGGTTCGTGGCCCAAAAGAAAAAGCCTGGTCCACTGTCCTCTATAAGAGTTGCTGTGGTCATGGTGTCTCTTCACAGCAATAGAACACTAAGACAATATATAAATAAAACAACTAGAATCCCTCATCCTGGTGTCAGTAGGAATGAGAAATATATTTTACAACCGCTCTACTAGACAGTTTAGCAGTGTTTATTAAAAATTAAAAGCTCATCTGTCCTATAGCACAGCAACTCCTCTCTTGTATTTGCCCAAAAACATGAAGATATTTCTTAAAGGTCTTATGTGTCATGTACTGTTCTCTGAAACAGTGTGCACAACCAGAAATAGCTCGGGCATCAGACCAACCAACTGTTGTACTACTCACACAACAAGACACTCGCAGAAAAGGACTAAAAGAAGAAAAGGAACAAGGTGCTGCTCTGTGCAGCTAGGTGGGCGAATCCCAACACTAATCACGGGAAGTAAAAGAAGCCACTTCACACACAGTGTTTACAAAATGAATTCTAAAACAGACAAGACTAATATAGTACTGTAGCTTCACCGGATGGTGGGGAGGTAGCAGTAAGACACAGACTGAAGAGAACTTTCTAGAGTGGTTGAATAGGTTGGCAAATTACATAGGCAGATAATATATTTATCAAAACTCCTTAAGTTGCACACTAAAATTTGTGCAATTCACTGTATGAAAATTTTAATTTTACCACAAAGGAAAATAAAACCATAAATACAGGCTAAGTTCTCGCTAACGACAAGGAAGCACGGATGTCTAGAAGAGAGTGGTAGACTGCTGTCTATTTGATAAGGGCGTGACATGAAGCAAATATGTTAAATACCACTGCAGAACGACATAGTGGAGTCTCAAGTTAGATGCTGGGCAGTGGTGGTGCACGCCTTTAATCCCAGCACTTGGGAGGCAGAGGAAGGCTGATCTCTGTGAGTTTGAGGCCAGCATTGTCTACAGAGTAAGTTCCAGGACAGCTAGGGTTGTTACACAGAGAAAACCCTGTCTCAAAAAAAAAAGAAAGAAAGAAAGAAAGAAGGAAGGAAGGAAGGAAGGAAGGAAGGAAGGAAGACAAGAGAAAAAAGAAAAAGAACACTACCAATGGCACTAGACAGATGGCTCAACATTAAGAGCACTTGTTGCTCTTGAAGAAGGTCCAAGTTCAGCCTCAGCACCAATATGATGACTCACAACCATCCTTAATTCCAATTCCAGGGGATCCAATACCCTCTTCTTAACTCTGAGGACACCAGGCATACATCCAGTGGACATATATACATGCGGGCAAAACATTCATATACATAAAATAAATCTAAATACAATTTTTAAAATACTTTAAATTATAAGAGATCACCAGAAATGGTGGTCCATGCCTATAATTTTGAGAATTCTGGAGACAAAGGCAGGATGACCACAAATTTAAAGGCAGCCTGGGCTACATGTCAAGCAAGTTTCAGGTCAGCTGAGCCATGAGACGTGTCTCCAAAAAAAAAAAAGTCAAAATCAAACCAGACAGGAAGTAGTGGTGCACGCCTTTAATCCCAACACTCAGGAGGCAGAGGCAGGTGGATTGGCCAGCCTAGTCTACAAAGAAAGTTCCGAGACAACCAGGGCTAAACAGACAAACCCTGTCTCAAGAAACCAAAGCAACAAATAAATCAAACCAACTGTGCACTCGTGTACACACACACACACACACACACACACACACACACACACACAAAACTACCTCTAAAAAAAGATGTGTGTGACTTTTGGATAAAATTAAAAACTATAATAATAATTAAAAATTACATTTATATTATCCTCAGGTAAGACTCAATATTATAAAGATATAATTTGTTCTAATTTATTCTATAAATCCAAACATATTCTACCCAAAATTCTAAAAAAAAAAAAAAAACTTTCCTGAAACCTTGAGAATCATGTTCTAAAATGAATCATGTTTTAAAAGGCCCCCACATGGCAGTAACAACAGTGAAAGGAAGTGTGACCTGTCCTTTAGACAGAGAGCCTTCCTACACAGCTAAGGAGTACTCAGCGACATGGATCCTCCCTCCCGGAACAGTGTCAGGCTTAGAAACAGTACGAACTGCCTCGACACAGTCTACATGAACACTAACTACAGAACACTTCCTCAGCTACACTGTAAAAAATATTGAAAATAGATCCCCCACTTGAACAGTACATACACAATAAAAATCAACACAGTGCTGTAGAGATCCAAATGCAAGAGCAAACTTTCAGATATTTTATGATCTCACTTAAAGGGAATGTCATCATCTCTGTTACAGTGTCATTAAAACACAAAAGCCCAAATAGAAAATAGAAAAATTCTATTAGTGCTACATTAAAATTATAAAATTCTGTTGAATAAAATATAGCACAGGAAATGGCAATGTAAACAATCAATGATGGAATAGAGAAGTCCTTGACCTGCCACTCAAGCGAGCACGAGGCTTGGGTTGTGAAACACTCTACAAATCAATACAAACACACAGACAAATTGAAAACACCAGGGAATAGGCAATATTTATGAAAAACAAAGTCACAAAAGGAACAAAAATGTCATGTCTGACTAGTAGCCAGGAAAATGCAAATGTTAGCCATGTAAGAACACTTGAAGCACACCAAACTTAGAAACATTAAACTTTACCAAGGGCGGCAACAATAAAGGTAACTATTGTAATTCATTATAGGTAGGATGTGAATACAAACAACCACTATGGGTTTAATAAAATGGCAATACCCAAAAAAGGTTAATTCATGTTTTAATATGCTCTGACCCAACAATTTCAAGCCACAGAAAAATATTCAGACACACGTAGAAAGGCGCAAACGAGTTGAGGGCAGCAGTCTGGAAGGTAGCGTGCAAAGGAGCAGCGGTCTCCACAGGACTGCTCAACAGAAAGAGGTACATGCATACAGTGAGGAACTGTGGCCACGAGTTCCTCACTCGGCCATGGAGACCTGGAATTCACAACTGCTAGGTACACCAATGAGAGCCCAGTCACAACACTATTACTACACGTTAAACAAGGACATGCATACTTCTATATGCAAGGATACAGACAAGCTTCTCCAGCAGTTTCTGTACGGAATGTTAGCAATAAAATGTTTCACATTTGGTGCCAGAGATGGCTCTGCAGTTTAAGAGTTCTTCCTGCTCTTCCACAGGACTGGAGTTTGGTTCTCAACACCAATGCCAGGCTACCCACAAACTCCTGTAAATCTGTAAACAAGAGAGCGGATGCCCTCTGAGGGCACATGCACTCATGCGAGAGAGAGAGAGAGAGAGAGAGAGAGAGAGAGAGAGAGAGAGAGAGAGAGAGAGAGAGAGAGAACGAACTTGTGCTGAACAGATGGATGGCTCAGTGGTTAAGAGCACTGGTTTAAAGGCCCAGGATCAACTCTCCACACCCACATAGCAGGACACAACTGTCTGCAACTCGAGTTCCAAGAGATTTGATGTCCATTTTTGGCCTCCACAAGCACCAGCATGAATATGGTGCACAGACATACATTCGAGCAAAACACCCATACACACAAAATAATTTTTTTGTAATTTTAAATCAATATAAAAGTATCTTTAATAGCAAGTATATTTTAATAAAATGCATGTACATAAATGTTATACATGGGCATTTAGCATGTAATGTTCAATATAACATCTTATAGTTTGCATAATATAGATTATAAAAGCATGTATGTGAATGATTATCAATAAATGTGTAAGAATGGCTAAGAAGTGATAGCACAGAAGAAAATCCACATGTTGAGAATGGTTTATTCGTTACATGTATAGTAGATACTCTTAAAGTAACATTTCAATAGATACAGATCTAAAAGCAGCACAGACATATTTTTTTTTTTTTTTTTTGGTTTTTTGGTTTTTTGAGACAGGGTTTCTCTGTGTAGCTTTGCGCCTTTCCTGGAACTCACTTGGTAGCCCAGGCTGGCCACGAACTCACAGAGATCCGCCTGGCTCTGCCTCCCGAGTGCTGGGATTAAAGGAGTGCGCCACCACCACCCGGCTAGACATGTTTTATTTGCAAAAGGAAAGGTGCTACTTTCAAAAAGCAAGTGCTGGACACCATTTTTAAAATTAAGCCAGAAGAATCTTATTAAAATGCATTTGATTCAAAGAATGGGAAGGTAAAGTTCAATGCTAGATATCATTTCAATAAACATTTCTAACAGTAACTTTTGTTCATGTAAAAGAAATTACTCCTAAATAATATGAACCTAAGACTGAAGAGGCTTTCCAGTACTCCATTTTAGAGTAACTGGAATTAGAGCCAACACCGGGACTAACACCCGCCCATGAGCGGAGGTGGCACGGGAAATACAATAGGCACAGCACAACGACCAGGGCGGCCTTGGCAGGGCAGAAATGCTGTCAAGCCCGTGGAACACGGAAGCAAAAGCAATTACAGCAAAGATGCTTGCAGAGTAAAATTATGTTATCAAACAATATTCTTCCACTTTACAATTAAGGCAACCCTGGCTGCCTTCCATAGTCAATGAGTCACTGGGTTAGAGCTGTGGGCACACACACACAGAAGAGTCAACATTTCTCCAAATTCAGCAAGAGCTCAGTCTACTGCTGAGGCTGTCCTCTGTAAGTGGACAACCTCCTCTTCCTCCTTCACACTAATCTCTGCTCTGCAGCGCAGAAACTACCCACAGCCAGGCCAAAGGACACCCTGCAGCCTGCCTGCAGCACCTCTCCTGGAACTCTTCCTTTTAAAAGCTCAGGTGACCAGGGGAGCTTAAACCTCCTTTCAGTCTACTAGGTTATACTTGTCTTCAGCCATCATGGATCTGATCAGAATGAAGTTGTAGTCAATGGCTTGCCATGAAAAGATAAGAACAGCAGCCAAGAGGAACCAAATCACATCCCTGAAAAACAAACCTCAACTGCAGAACAAATGCCTGGACACCCAAACACCAGATGAATGCAAAAATAAAAGTAATTATAATGACTGACAAAATACCATGCTGGCTCCCATTAGTACCAGAACCAAAAAAAAAGGGGAGTTCATGCACTGAGTTCTGGAATGCACCACTAGACTGGGACACAGGGGGTGAACCATTAGTACCAGAACCAAAAAAAGGGGGAGTTCATGCACTGAGTTCTGGAATGCACCACTAGACTGGGACACGGGGGGTGAACATCTCATCTCTAGCGTTCTAATAGAAACGGTGATTCTGCAGAATGGAGCAGTCTAAGTTCACTCAGAATAGCATATTCCACCCATGAGCACAGTGCTCAACAGCTAGACACTGGGCAGCAGACAGGGAATTAGCCGGGCACCACCAGTCCGGGGACAGAGAGCTCAGGCTTTCCTCAAATTAGCCTAGAAAACTGTAAATGGCTCCTATTGACATACAGTTTTTGATTTAAGTAAATTTTAACTGATAGAGAAAAACTGTACATACTAATGGAGTACCTTACAATGTTTCAGTATGTATAATACGTAAATCAGGTAAAAACATGTCTTCAAATATTATCTTTTTTATGGTGAAAATTTTGAAACTACTTACTTCGAAATGCACTATATATAACTATCATCTCTAAGCGCCCTACTATCCAAAACCACACCAGAATGCCTTCGTCTTCCTAGCTATGAATACAGTTTTACTAAGGGGATTTAACAGTCTTTTGTACTTTGTACTTGCTGGGGGTTTAGAAGTAGCATACTCAAGATGCAGAGCAAATACTTCCCAGGACATTACATCCCTAGCTGGAAGAGCGTCAAAAGACCAAATTGTATCTGAGCTCCAGTAAGATACAGAAAGTTACAAAACTCTTAAGAGATTAGCTGGCAAATAGCAACTTGAAGGAAGGCCATGGAATAAATGAGATACTTACAAAAATGTATCAAGTACTTCAGAAAGTTACAGTACAATTACTAAAAAGCATCTTTAATTTGAAACAAATATTACAGATTAACAGTAATATAGACTTTCAAGCAAGACGTGTATCTTATATTCTCTCAGGTTTTGCACTGTCTCTTCCCATGTGCATGGGACATGTGTACCATGCATCAAGGCATATCAAACTGTCTTAGGCCATCAGAACCAGGAAGCAAAACAGAGTAAATAGATTTAAGATTAGAGAGGTCTGAGAGACTTGCCACGTGTTGCTTAACTAAATAGGGGCCTGAGCTATCAGATTCTTTGTTCTAATCTGTACTGCCTTTCATGAGAAAAATGGCTTTTGTTGTTCCCTTTTGGGATCAGCCAGCACATGAATAAAATATCTAATACAAACAAGAAATAAAGAAGCTAGCTCACATAAGCTTTTATCCAAGTTACTGTTATTAATTAGCTGAAAATTAAGTCTTATCTACTTATTTTCTAATAATCTCTCTGAGACAGATGATCTTAGTACAAGACTGAAATATGGATCTTTACTTCCAAGCCCATGATATGGTTGTAAAGAATACCCTTTATAGAACCTGTTTTCATGTGATCTGGCCAAGGTAGGAAAATGCTGCTACCAGAACAATGAAAACATACAATTGTTCTTGTAGTGAGCAAACAGCGGACTTTCTATTTTTTCCATCCTTAAATGGCTGGCAGAGGATTAAGCCACTGGCCCTAAGTGATGCCCCTGGCTAAGTAAAAAGAACTGCTCCAGGGACCCCTTCTTTCAAGGATGCCAGGCTACACTCAGCAGCACACTGTATACATTAGTAACCTAAGAGACAAGAAGCATGTGGAGGTGGGAGAGAATAAATTCAGAAGTACATTTCTAAATGACCAAAATGCCAAATATATATGGGTATATTTCATTCTCAATAAGTCTCAAGAAAGTTGTTCCACACAAACTCTTATGACTAAATTTCAAAATCTGTTAGATCTCTTGAGAGAATTAAACACCAATAGATAAGAATTTCTGGGAAGGTACACACTGATTAAATAATTTTAAAACCTAATTGCCCTTATATAATTTGAAGGTTCAAATCGGGAAGGGGAACATGTTCTACAGCGACACCTCCTGGTAAGTGGTAAGTCGGAAGCAAGTCCCAGGCAAAGCAGGCCAAGGGTGGCGGACACTTAACAAAAGGTCAAGACAGCCCTTCTGAACTACATCGTGAGCCCAAAGACAACCATAAGCCCTCTTCCTCAAAAGCTTTCCCAATCAGTAAATGTGAAAAAGGGTTTTTCTGGCCCTAACTGCCCACACAAATAACATTTTAAATGCAAGTTAAAGGTAAGATACCCAATTACTCCTTTCTCTTGTATTCTAGGGAATAAAACTGAAAAATATAAAATGACTCTACTGTCTCATTTCTCAATTGAGCTGAAGAAAATTAAAAGCAGAAGTCTACTTTAAAATATTTGTTTCCAAAAGGTGTGCTTTACAGTACTGAATCCTATCTCCCAATCCCCACCATACTTTTACATTAAAATCTAAGAACTAGAGTCATGTGACCAATGTTACCGCTGACATCAGATTCTCAATGTAAAAAACTTACTGCGTACACTTTTCAAAGTAAAATTTACTAATGTGCTATTTGAAGCATATTTTAGCCAAAGGCCAATCAGTTAAGGACAGAAGCACAGGTTTCTGCAATGATCTGTACTATATGCACCATGGTCAACGCTGGAAGAAAACTTGATAAACCAGTTCAATTCCCAACCCCTATAGGATACCGCGTAATCTATTTAGGAGCCCAAGATTCAAGCAGTGAGGTGTAATGATGAGCAACAGAAAACCTAGATTCTAGACTGTGTTCTTCCCTCCTACCTGCATTTCCAAAGGCTGAACAAGATAACCTGTAAGCATTAATCTTCTCACCTTATATAACTAGAAGGCACTAATGTCTCAGCAATGTCATTGTGATCTGCACCTACGAACTAACTCCCCAGTAGTCACAGCTGGTTTGCATGTCACAATGTCCCTACCTCGGTGACCACATAAAGTTAACTTTTCTTTCAGTATGCTGTTTGTCTTTCAGCTGTACCCTGCCATGAGAAAGCAGCAAACAGAACCACACTTCTCACTGTGAGGTAACTGTGTGGCACAATGGAACAATCTTATTTCTACCACTGGTGCCTTCCCCCTCACCCAGTCAGAACTCAGTATTTACTTAAAATAATGGCCTGGGAAGAGTAATCCACTCTACCTAATGAAGGCTGGGATTTGGGGGCAGGGGTTAGAATGCAGCTATTTCACTCACAGATTGTGTTCCATTATAGTATGGAATCAGTGTATTAAAATATTGACAACTGAAGATGCTTGTGTTTACTCTAAAATGTGAGCAATATGACATAATAAGTTACTATACAGTCTAGCATTTTCTAAACCTATCAGCTGACTGTTACAAGAGTTCATTTATTGTAAGGGTAGGAAAATAAAACACTCTCTGTACTGATTCATACCAATGACAGGCCTCACAAATGACTTCCTTGGATACAATCAGTTTTCTACTCAAGGGTTTTGTAAAGATAAAATTATAGGAAGGACTGGGGGTGTTACTCAGTGGTTAGAGCGCTTCCCAAGCAGTCAAAAAGCTCGCAGGACAGCAGCAAAGAAGACACATTTCACTAGTAAACAGCTAAGGAAACTCAACATTAAAATCTTGCTCATTAGCTTTCTCTTTGGTACCTAAACATGCAGTAGGATCTTCTCATTCCTATAGTTCATGTCTATAATCACAGCCATCAGAAGCAGTGGTGGAGGCGCCTGCAGGAGATCAGCTGACTTTGGGGCTAGGGAACCAGAGCATCATTTTTACCTGTACTAAAGGTGAATTAATCACTACAATGGCCTTGAACTTCGAACTGTGTACACAGAGTTCTTTCCATTAAGAACACAAAATTAGTTCTCAGAACGTTAATGTGTACAAAGGATTTAACTGCACTGCCTTCCCCATTAACATTGTTCATTCACTTTCCTCATCAAATATTTATTGAGCACCTATTATGGAACAGAACTATTATGAACAGGAGCGCTGCATGCATTTAGATAATTAAGACGTAAGTGCTATAAAGAAAACCCAGTTACCTCATCTATTTTCCTGACATACAATATAACCATCCGATGTATTTTCCGACATATAATAATGGCCTGCACGTAGACCGTGGCGCAGAATCTAAATCATTTCTAGTGAAACTGAGAGCTCACATGTGTATTCCAGTTCCAATATTCTAAATATGAGTCAAAGGAAATATAAAAGAAACCGAGAACCGATGAAATATGACACGAAACAGATTTAAAACATCTGTTCTCCACTGCCAGCTAAGCACATGGAGAAAAAAGGGGAATACCCAGTCTTTTTTTTTTTTTTTTTTTAGAAAAGGAGAAGACACACACACTCACAAACCGTATAGTACTTTATGACACCCCTTCATATTTAAAAAGGCAAACACAAGACATGTTAAGAAAACTAAACAAAACTCCATAATTTTCAAGAACGATGTATCCACTCCCACCCCGCCCCCGAATACACTCCTCCAAGCTGCTCAACGCTGCTGAGGGGGCAGGAACTTACTTTCCCTGACTTTGGCTCAGGGTCAAGCGCCCCGAAATCTGCAAGGAGAAGATAAACGGTCCTCCACGCCCAGCTTCCACTGGGAAAGACAAGGAGGACCGCGCAATGACCTCGGGCAGCTTGAGACCCGATGGCGGTGCTGGGGTCCCCTCTGGCCGAGCCCCACTTCTCCACCTCCCCGCCTGGTGAGCGCGGCCTCGCCCCGCGCACCGGAGCAACGCAGAGGATGGAGAGGCTCGGCGGACCCGCAACCAGACCAGACCTACAGCGCCAACCCTGCTCCCTCCCGCCGCCCGGGCCCTGCTGAGGGGACTCTGACCTCTCCGAGCCCCGGAGCTGCTGCTGCTCCCGCTGCTACCCGTGCTCGGGCTACCGCTGCCCGAGCCGCTGCCGCTGCTGCTGCTACTGCTGTGGCCGCCGCCGCCCTTGGCGTTCTTGCGCGGGGCCATCGCGAGCTTCTCGAGAGGACTGCAGAGGACGGGGGCCTTGCTGAGTGCACTAGGGACACCGGAGATCCGCGACTCCTGCAGCAACGCCTCCGCCTTCACCGCGCTCGCCGCGCCTCGGAAGACTTGCACCAGCGTGTGGCTGCACGGCGAAAATCGCGTGCGCCCAGCTTGCGACTCCCTCGGTGGACAAGAGCGCACAACTACCCCGGCCTCGGCCCGCCCCCGCCAGCCTCGGCCCACCCACCAGATCTGAAGGATAGCAATATGAGCCAATCGCGAGAACCACTGACCGGGGGCGGGGCCGCCTACGCTCCCCAGCCATCCGCAGGTCGAAGCAAGTCAGGCGCTGCGCAGCGGCTGCAAAGCCGGAGCAGCATGTGGCTTTTTAGTCTGCTTTGGTCCTCTGGAACGTGGCAAACGTGGAAGCCGGCAGGGCTCTCGCGAGCGTTGCCGCTCCAGCTCCAACGGGATGGGGCGGGCATGGGGGCGGTGCCCGAGAGCAGCGCACCACCTCTTGGTTTCTTCCTAGGAATTTGGTTCCGGTGCCTAAGCACGCACCAGGAGTTCAAGCGTTTTCCTCAAAAAGGAGACGCCACGGTACCATAAGTACACCATGGTCGTTGATCCTTTCGGTGTCAAAACAGGGGTCTATGCCATTTGTGCCAAGAGTGTTTTTGGAAAGCCTTAGTTAAGACATAAAAAAATGTTAATATGACTCAAAAACCCCATTTTCTTACCAGGCAGGACACTGATATCTGCCCCGAAATCTACCCCCGCCAGACTAATACCTGGAGTTACTGGAAGTGCCCAGCCATGGATCGCCTCCTGTGCTACCTGCAGATGGAGAACTGGGTATTTTAATTTTTTTTTTTTTTAATGGCAGCATTTAGGCAAACCAGCTAAGGACCATCATCATTTTTTGTTTCACCAATTGCTCACGTTGTGTCTGTGGAATATGTGGTGATCTGATATATCGCTGTCAACTTCCAGAGATACTCCCCGAGTTCTGGACCACCTTGTACCCCGCTTGCAGTAGAGCCAGAGAAGCCACAGCTTTGGGACGCCCAGTTTTATTTCCCTTTTGCAGCTTGTAGTTTCCTCAGCCACCACCACCAACTGTTTTGGGTCCCTGAACTCTGCCTTGTCATCTGTGAATGGCTGGGGACTGCCCAAGTAAAGTGTGGAACCCATCAAGGCCAGCATGGCGGAACAGCAGAAAGGAGGCCTCCTTTTCATATAGCTATGAGATGGGGCAGCAGTCCGTCTTCACTGCATCTCTTTATCTCTCAGCCTCCCTCTGCCTCCTTTCTTCTCTCTTGGGCGCCCCTCACTGCCCGCAGAGGACATTATTTCAGCAGGAAATAATGATGGGGAGAAGCTGAGAGACAAATCTGATTCATATCTCTTAATGTAAGATACTGAAATCTAAACTACAGTAGAAAAATAAGACTTGTTTCCCAAGATAAAACTCTTAATTCTCACAGAACAGTATTACAGAACTTATGTTTTGGGAGATCTAAAATATCACCCACAAATGTTTTAAACCCTTATTCCCCCCTGATGATGCTGATTGCGGAAACTGGGGAGTCTTCAGGAGGTGGGACCTGGCTGCTCAAATAGGTCACTAGGAGCAGACCTTAGAAGGTCGTTTTATTAGTCCAGGCTCTGCTCTTCTGCTGTCATAGGCTCCCACTGCTTCTACTGTTATGACTTCCCTCACCATAATAAAGTTTCTCTGGAACTGTGAGCCAAAGTCACCTTTTTCTCCCTCGGTTTATTTCCTTTGGGTATTCACAGCAATGCAAAAGTTACGGATCCAATAAAGTTACAGAGCTGGTGATGGAGAGGTATTCCTGCATGCAGAAATACCTTCAAATTACTCTTCCTACACAAGGCCCAGCATTCAGTAGAGAATACTTCACCTGACTCCCCACTTCCTGGAGCAAAGGCTTCTGGGATCATCTACACCCTCCCTGAAAAGACAGATTGGAACCTGAGTGTGGGCCCTTATCAAAGGTCACAGTTTGGGGAAATCAGATTTCTGTAGCAGCTGTCTCCAAGAGGCCGGAAAGGGAGGCTTTGTCCCCACATTCCCAGAAACTAAAGCTGGTGTTGTCTCTAGCAATAAGGACATAGTCACATCTCCACTCCATTTCCCTCGGGAGCCAGGAGGGCCCCCTTTCCTTTAGAGATCTCCATTCAAGCATACTAGGATTCCTGACTTCACTACAGAAAGTAATTTCAGGATGAGCCAATAAGAACAAAGTTAGAGATTTTATTAAAAGAAAGTTTTAATGTAGATCTTAAGCAGAAGGCTTATTAGAAAGAAAGATGCTACAGAGAGAGAGAAATAAAGCACACCCAATAAGAAAAGTCCACACTCTAAAAGACAGATGAAATTTGTTTTCTTTACAATGGTGTCTATGAATTAGGTTTCCAATGGGACAAACTGCTGAGGTGCCTATTAAATATCCCAAAGCAGACGCTTGGCAGCCAGGTTCTCCGGGCATCCCTCAGTCGCTACCTCTTACAGAGCCTTCCTGGCTGGCATACCCGCCCCCTACTCTAAACTTCTCCAGCCCAAGGACTGGACTGCCCTCCCCCCAGCTGCCCGTCCCTATAAAATCCAGCCATTTTGGTTACCTGCCCTTTTGTCTACTCTATTTGGGCCTCCTGGCTTCCGTACCTGGTTCCCCTCTTTCCCCTTTCCCCTTGCTCCATCTCCTCACATGGCTCAGAGACATGTCCACTCTGGGCTCTCCCAGATGTCCCTGCCTCTGGCTGTGCTCTCCCACATATCTATAATAAACCTTCTCCTCCACCATACCTAGGGTCAATCATATCCTTTCCTTTCTATTTCTTTTTTCATTCAATATGAGATTTGTGTAGCTCTCAAGTTACATCTAGAGGTTGCTAAGAAACCACTCCCTTTCTTTTTAACATTGGCCAAAGACTGTAATTTGTAACAGGATTAAAAGCTAAAGAATTTCTCTTAATAACAAAGTTTTACAGTGCATTTATGAGGGGCATCATCTAGGTCTAGGAGAGGGCAGTGCTAGGATGTTGTAGAATATTATTTAAAACAGGCAAAGATGTGTTACATTTGTTTATGCTGCAGAATATTACTCTAACTGTAAAGGTGTGTTACTTGTATTTATGTTGCGATTCCATTAGGCATACTGCACACAAACAAGGGCATTTCCTAAGCAGCAGTTTAAAGTAGAGCTCGTTAGTAATGAGCCTTAACTACTGGCCAAGAATTTATAAGTAATATTAAGCTTCTGTGTGGTAATTTGGGGAGCATCTGCTGGATATTTGGGAGTTGCTGGTAGGACAGAAACTTCCACCTACAATTTATCTCACTGCCTGGCAGCCCCGCCTATCCTTTCTCATGCCTAGCTATTGACCAATAAGCTCTTTATTAAACCACCCAAGTGCATTAGGCAGGCAAGGTAAAACAGTTTTTCATAAGTAACAAATGCCCTTGTTTGTGTGCAGTATGCCTAATGGAAACATGATTATTACAAACCTAGGTGAGTATTCTTTTGTAGCTAGAGTTTTCCTGGTCCTGCTTGGTCCACAGTCAGGACAAATCTCTCTCACCTGCTAGTCCTGCAGCCACTCAGATCCATCTGAGTAAACACACAGAGACTTATATTGCTTATAAACTGTATGGCCATGGCAGGTTTCTTGTTATCTAGTTCTTCTATCTTAAATTAACCCATTTCTATTAGTCTATAAGTTGCCACATGGCTTGTGGCTTACCAGTATCTTTACATGTTGCTGGTCATAGCGGCAGCCGGCACTGTCCCTGACTCAACCTTCCACTTCCCAGGATTCTCTTTTCTGCTTGTCCCGCCTATACTTCCTGCCTGGCTACTGGCCAATCAGCATTTTATTTATACAGAACGATATCCACAGCATTCTTTCATCTTCTTTAATATAGCAAATTGATCTATAATGAGGGAATGAATTTCAACTGCTCATCACGCATTTGTATATTTTCATATCATGGTATGGAAGGTGTTAGTTACTCTGAGAGCCATAATCATAAAGACAAGTATTATTTTAAATGTCTATAATGTTTTACTAATCCTTGAGGATTTATAATGTATAAAATGTGTTTTGATTATATTCAAACCTCTTGCTCCCCTGGCTCCTTCCAGATCCACCCCCTACAAACCCACCTTATCCCAACTCCATGAATTCTACTTTGTTTCATTCATAGCCCACTGAGTCCATTTGTGCTACCCATGTGCTCACGAGTGTGAGGTCATCTCCACATGGTTGAGGTGGTCATCTCCACATGGGAGCATGCGTGACCTTACTAGGAGCCATACCCTTAAAGAAAGCTGACTCTCTCTTTTCCCCCCAAAAGGCCTCAACTGAGGCTATCCCCCAGTTAGTGTTGGGGGCTCATAAGCCCCTCCCTTTTCTGTGCTGGAATGTTGACTATCCTGGTCCTGTGCAGGTCTTGTGTGGGCAACCATAGCTACCATGAGTTCATGAATGCAGAGGTCTTACGTCCAGAAGGTGTCATTTTGCTCCAGTCCTCAAGTCCTTTGATTGTCCCAACCCTTCTGCCTCTTCATCTTCTGTGTTTGATCTTTGGCCGTGAGGGGTGAGATAGATACTCATGTGTGGCTGAGCACCAGATAGATACTCGTTTTTCTGCACTTTGACAGTTGGTTCTGTCCTAACCACACAGACTTCTGTGATGTGTGAGCTGCATTAAATACGGGTCTACACAGGAGCACTTTTAAAGCTTTCTCTACTCAGAGCCTTCCCAAAACAATTTCTCCCCTATTAGTTATAGTTCAACAAGTTAGTGAAGTGTCATTTGCAACAAAAACTTGACTCTTGTTACTACGGACAAGATAACCTTCTAAGTCACTTCCTCATGAAAAACATTTAAGTACTTATTATTGCTAGGAAATTGATAGAATTAACATACTACTCTTAAGTCTTAAACTTAAAGCTGGATAGAGTCTAACACATGGGGGGAAAATCCAAGTGTTGGGAAATAACAGTTAATTTTAATCATAGCAATATGAGATGTATAAAAAGAAGTATTCTCCTATTTAGATGGAGTTTTAAAAAAGTAACTGAGATGTAGAAAATAATGTGGAGAAATTGAAGAATTCAACTTGCCAGGTAACGTTACTAAAAAAATACAGTTTTGTGTGTTGAGGATCTACTAAGCCCCACCCCCCATGAGTATGTGTGTGTCTTTCATGAAACCACCATTCTCTAAGAAACAGGTCTCAGATCCAGAGGGAAGTATCCTGAAATGAGCATTAAGGATCTTCCAGGTTCATAAAGTCTAACTATTTAAAGTAGTTGATTTTTCCTTACAATGAAGACAGTTGTTGCAGTCGACTTAATCCTTGGTAGTTCATGGGAAAGTATGCATAAGTTACATGACATTCGTATTAACTTAACCACCCCTTGTGTGGTGGTATTGTGTTCCCCAAAATATTGTGTACCTTAATAAACTTATCTGGGGTCAGAGAACAGAAAAGCCACTAGTTAGGCAGTGATAGCACACGCCTTTAATCCTTGCATTCCAGAGACAGAAATCCATCTGGGATCTCTGTGAGTTCAAGGCCACATTGGAAACAGCCAGGCATGGTGACTCACGCTTCCCAGGAAGCAAGCCTTTAATCCTAGGGAGTGATGGTAGAAAGCAGAAAGGTATATAAGGTGTGAGGACCAGAAGCTAGAGGCATTTGGCTGGTTAAGCATTTGGCTGGTTAAGCATTTGGCTGGTTAAGCATTTGGCTGGTTAAGCTTCAGGCTTTCGAGCAGCAGTTCAGCTGAGAGCCACTGCGATGAGGACACAGAAGCTTCCAGTCTGAGGAAACAAGACCAGCTGAGAAGTTGACCAGGTGAGGTTAGCTGTGGCTTGTTCTCTGATCTTCCAGTTCACCCCAATACCTGGCTCTGGGTTTGATTTTATTAATAAGAACTTTTAAGATTCATGCTACACCCTTGTATTTTGCAATGGTGTCCTCCTGACTGGAATCTATTCTGCAATTTCATAAGCACATGACAAACGTTATTGAGCTTGTACCAAAACAAAATCCTAAGGAACTTTGCCAAAGGTCCTGGCAGCATGAAATTAACAGGGATATCGACCGCCTGTAGCATAAGGAGACTCCATTACTCTAAAGATATCTACTAATCCATATGAAACACTGCAATATTTCCTTACCTTAGGGAGGACAGCATTCAAAGTTTCATATTGTAAGTGTGCAGTAAAAATCCTGAATATTTTTCAGTACTTCGTGGAATTACTCCAATACTCCCTATTCATTTCTCTCTTGGCAGATTTTTGTGAGTTAGAGACAGTCACCAATATCCTAGATTTCTCTCTTGGCAGATTTTTTTTTTTTTAACTAGACACAGTCACCAATATTGTAGACGATCCCTGAAGATTCTTATCCTGGCACCAGAATGTATATTAATCTAGTGCCAATGTAGTAGAAATTGTCTCTGAACTGGTGTCTCACAAATTATGTAAGGTTTTTTTCCCTCTGGTTCTTTAAGTATCCACACCGCACTTAATTTTTCTAGCTATAAACAAAAGAGGAACACAGTTACCAAAACGTATACATACAGAAGCAGTTGTGTAAAATCCCTATGTAGATGTGTCTAGGAGATTGTTTAAATGCCATTTTCCTCCCAAAATTTGAGAAAAATGAAATTAAAAAAAAAAACAAAAACAAATAGCTTGATACAGTGCTCAGGGCTAACTAAAAACAATCTCAGTTATAAACAGTAATTAGGACACTCTATTGCAGCCCCAGCCTCGGGGGGAGGCTCGTTGCCATGTCTGCTGAGATGTGTAAACTTGGTGGGTAAGACAGTGTCCAGCAGAGAGCAGGGATGATGGAAGGGCTCCCTCCTGAGCTCTCTGCACTTACCCTCTTTCTGCTGGGGAGGACTTTCCCCAGGCAGCGCCCACATCCGCACATCACTTCAGGTATTTAGCTCAAGCTGCACAGGACCCCTCAAGCTGTAATATCCATGGTGAGCACTCTAGATAAAGGTTGAAATGGTTGTACACAAAACACTGGGCAGCTGCATGTGAGAAATAATAGTTGACAGTTTTCCAGGAGAATAAAGTTATCATGTGGAAAAAACGGTCTTTGCAAACAGCCCTCAACTTGAAAGGTATTATTTACATAAACACTGTTGGCATAGCCCACTGATCATTTATTCCATTCCCAAACTGTGGGCAGCCACGAATAAGCTGTGGTGAGAAATTAAAAAGCAAGCATAGGAGAATGAAACCATTGTGTGAGTCTGTGCAGTAACCACTTGGGGACTAGAGGAGCTGCATTCAATGAATTCATATTTAAAACAGGAGCTCTGACCCGCTTTAAAATGCCAATTCTTCACAAGTAGAGTGAGTGCCTCATAGCGATGTGTTACTTCCCAATCAGACTAGCTGGGAGCAGAGAAGATAATCCATGAGTGGCATAAACTTCAAATGAGAGCAGGGAGTAAAAGACATATCCCACGGGTTAGGTGTTTGCCTGGTTGGTGTTTTGTTATTGCTGTTTATTTGTTAACCACTTCAAGTTAGAAGATGAGTCTAATACCAGTATTGTGCTCAATATTATTATTATTTTTCAATATTATTTATAGTTGGTTGGGCATATGTATTTGCATTAAGATCTTAGCAAATGTCAATAAGTTATTGTGTACTAGCAGTTTATATGAATGGAAATGCCATTCCCAAGAAAAATGTCCAGGGAAAAGGGTTGCTTCAAGTATTAAAACATTGGACTTTATCTTCAGGACTAGGTCAGATCTCAGAAAAAAAATGCTACTCAGAAGGCGTATATACTATCAGCTACAATAGTCAGTGAATTACGGTTCCTCGGGTCCTGTGTAAGAGGCCTCACAGCACAGGAGTCACGTGACTCACAGGCCCATCACCAAGTGCTGGCGCTCAGACTTCCATCATCTTTGCCACAAAGCCTCCAGGACAGATGCAAGGGTAACCCTGCCACGCTCACCTGCTACTTTCTAATGATTTCTCCTCCCTAGCTCCTGAAGGTAACCTGTATTTTTCAGTCTAGTTAGGGAGCACAAAGAAAAGGGACTCAGAAGACAGCCACCTCCTGGCCACCTCATCCCTTAACCCTTTCTTCCTGCCCTGCTCTCAGTGCCTTATGAGCTAAAGTGCTTTTCTTGGTTGATCTGGGAGGCAGGTTAGAAGCACTGTAACTTTGGGGAACAACCTCTTCTGGCTAACAGGAAGCCCTCTTTCATCCTACCACCAATCAAAGAGCAAAGTTGCTGGGGTGGAAGGACCAGAGGCTGAGCATGAAAATTTTCCAGTTCCTACATACTAACGGCTCTGCAGTAAGTAAGGCCACGCCAGAGGTACAGGCCAAAAAAAATGACACCTGGGAGGCCGCGGTGGAAAGAGCTTGCTGATAAGTAGTAGAGCAAGACCTTCGAGGCAAGCAGGCTTGTTGTATTCCCATCACTCCAAAACCCATTGTCTCAGTTAGGGTTTTCTGTTGCTGTGGAGAGACACCATGACCACAGTAACTCTTACAAAGAAAACATTTAATTGGGGTGACTTGCTTACAATTTCAGAGGTTCAGTCAATTAGCATCATGGTGGGGAGCATGGCAGTGTGCAGACAGATGTAGTGCTGGAGTAGTAGCTGAGAGTCCTACATCTTACAAGCAACAGGAAGTGAACTGAGACACTCAGCAGTATCCTGGGTATAGGAAACCTCAAAGCCCGTGCCCACAGTGACACGCTTCCTCCAACAAAGCCACACCCACTCTAACAAAGCCACACCTCCTAATCGTGCCACTGTCTATGAGATCATGAGGGCCAAGCACATCCAAACCACCCCATCCACGCGTTCCACAGTGCAAACTCAACAACCACCTTGGAAATCCTCCCTCTGTCCTGAGCATCCCTCTTCTCTATTTTTCTAGCAGGAGCATAGACACTTTTCTGGCAGTTACCACCATTTCCTGGCAGTAAGCAGATTTAAGTGGTTAAGGAGAGAGTTCAGTTTTATCTTCCCCTCCCAGCCTCTCCACTTCATAGGTGGGTCTTTGGTTCAGTGTGGGCTAAAGAACAAGCCTTTGTGCTGTCTCTTCTCGTGCTGGCTCAGGCTGAAGGCTATCATTCTGCGGCTGCTGTGAACACTGAACACCCACTCATTATATTCTGGGTGGCTGGACAATAATCAAAAAAGGGAAGAGCCATTTCCCACACTTCCTGTGGTATCTGTCTGGTGATTATGACCAAGGGTCAGTTGCCCAACACCGTTTCAGACACTTCCTAGCCTTCTTCTCATGCTTCTTACTTCCTAATGGCCAACTCATCCCACAGAGACCCTAAAGGTAGTTCAAAGAACTAATGAGAAGGTTTGCAGAAGTTCGTGCCTTACTCTATGGATCCTTTGGGTGACTGACACTGCAGACTCTTCCTTTTAAAGCAGGACCACAGGGTCATGGTACTTCACTCAGCTCTACCTCCCTCATATCCACAGACCCTCAAGTCTCTCTCTCCTCCATCTTTTCTCTGCACTGGGGAGACTTTGGAAGAAGGGAGAGGTCTTCCTCCATCACTTAGAGGGCTTCAGTGGTTGCCTAGAAACCACAGAGCATGTGTTCACTGCTTTTGTTTACATGGTCAAGTTGGAGCCTCTTTTACTCAGGTCTAAATTGTTAATGTAAAAAAAAAATAGGCACTTGACAAAGAAGTATGTGTGTGTGTTTGTGTGTGTGTGTGTGTGTGTGTGTGTGTGTGTGTGTGTGTGTGTTTCTGCATGTTCTTGTTATTTATGACATTTGGGCAATAGTTACCAACCAGGTAAATGTGATATTGTCAGGGTTTTAACTTTTGGTATAATGATCTTTTTCTTTTAAGAGCTAGTTGGTTATTTTATTTTGTATATATGTGAGATTATATATCATATTATATTATGTATATACATTATAATAGTTCTTTATATGAAATTGCTCTACTCATATTGCTTTTCTGTGTAAGCACATATTTCCTGTTTTTATCTTCTTAGACCAATTCACAAGGCATTAAAGTCATTATAGCATTTTCCAACATAATTTGTTTCTACTAATGTTCCTTTCCCCTCTTCTCTCCCATCCCCAGTGTCCCTCACATTAGTACCCTTCCACCCCCAGTACAACGAAGGTTTTTTTTCCTTTTCATTGTATTTGTGTGTGATAAGAACTACATGTTGGAGGAAGAGGTTTGCTCATGGGTGTGTACATGTCCATTGAGGACCAGAGAACAACTTGTGTTGTCCTTAAGTATCATCCATCCACTTTTATTTCTGAGGGGGGACCGGGCCCCTCTCTGACTTGGAACTCAACAAGCTGACTAAGCCAGAGATCTGCCTGTCTCCCCCTCCCCAGTGCTGGGATTATCAGTGCACACTACCATGTCTGATGTTTATGTGGAGAAATATGTGAGGATCTGTTTCTAAAGATGTGAGCAGAGAAGGAGCTAGAAAGAAGAGTGTAAATGGGTTTTTACGGGATTATTGATCAGCTTTTTCATAATCTTACCACTGCTTCTGTAAAATATGGGTTAAGGCTGTTCTGAGTCACAAATGAAATTTTCCCTCAATTTCTTTACTCTTAAATAAGATCTTGTGTCTAACCATTTACCAGGAAATGGAATATGCATATTAATCTATAATCATGTACCATTACCAGCTCTATTCAATTTTTCTCTGTGTGAAATGACTCATCTGCTGTGCTTTGGGTGAAATTGAATAATTAAAGCCATGCTAACTCACCCAGTTTAACACCCTCCTCAGGAGAAGTTTGGGAGGCATATGAAAAGGCATATGAGGCATCCTTTCTCATATTTTAACTTACACATGGATGGAGCTATTCCCTGCTTAGTTTGAAAAAACAATCCTTCGCTCAGATGGAGTTCCAGCACTGAGAGGAGAAGTAGACACAAGTCCCCGGCCCTGACCCAGAAGCTATCTCCCAATTGATAACCTCTGGCAAAGGAAAACTCTTACTGGGTACAAATCACTCTTACGTGTAGGCCCTGTGGCTGGCAGTAGATGGCCAATACAAAATGAACTCAATGGCATTTGAAGAGGTTCTTTGTCTCATAATGTTTTGTCCAGGCATTACTTCTCTGTTTTTCGTTCTTTTGTTCTTTCCTTCTTTCTTTTTTGCTTTCCTGTAACCAGAGTTTTCTCCAGTCCTGCCTGGGCCCGCAGTCACTCAGACCCAAATAAACACATAGAGACTTATATTACTTATAAACTGTATGGTCATGGCAGGCATCTTGCTATCTAGCTCTTATATCTTAAATTAACCTGTTTCTATTAATCTATAAGTTGCCACATGGCTTGTGGCTTACCGGTACTTTACATCTTGTTTCTCATGGTGGTGGATGGCATCGTCTCCTTTCTGAGCCTTCCACTTCCCAGAATTTTCCTCTCTGGTTATCCTGCCTATACTATACTTCCTGCCTGGCTACTGGCCAATCAGTGTTTTATTTATCAATCAATCAGAGCAACACATTCACAGCACACAGAAAGATATCTCCAGCCCTCTCCTTCCTTCCATATGCTGTAGACTGGTAACAAGAAAGGATCTTATCAGCCACGATATTATCTATTCATGGATGATTGTAGAGACTCATGTATCCAGGGTTAAGAATATTTACACCAAAAACATGAAGTCCTTTCTACTCCTTGCATTTAAGATGTTCTGTTACTGGAGACAGTGTCTTGAATTTCCTGAATCTGTTCCCAGGTTGGCTGAGGGTTGATATCTATAGTTTGGGTATGATTTGAGTATGTCTCCTGAGGCTTCATGAACTTGATCTTCACAATGGTCTTTTTCCATTGCTGTGATTAAAAAAAAAAAAGGTTTTATCTTGGATTATAGTTACAAAGAGATACTATGATAGTTTAAATGATAATGGAGGCAATAGGCTCATATATATGATTGGTATGATGGCTTGGAAGAAAATGACCCTCATAGACCATAAGGAGTGGCACCATTAGGAGGTGTGACCTTGTTGGACTAGGTGTGGCCTTGTTGGAGGAAGTGTGTCACTGTGGAGGCAGGCGTTGAGGACTCATATACTCAATCTCTACCCAATGTGGCTTAGAGTCTCCTTCTGCTGCCTGTGGATAAAGATGTAGAACTCTCAGCTCCTTCTCCAGCACTGTGTCTGACTGCATTCTACTATGCTTCTGGCCATGACAATAATGAACTAAACCTCTGAAACTGTAAACTAGCCCCCATTAAATGTTTTCCTTTGTAAGAGCTGTTGTGGTCATGGTGTCTCTTCACAGTAACAAACCCCTAACTAAGACAACTGGTTTCTAGCTGGTGGAACTATTTGGGAATGATTTGGAGATATAGCCTTGTTGGAAGAGCTGTGTCACTGGAGGAGGGGGCTTTGAGGTTTCAAATCCCCACACTGTGCTGCCAGCTCTCTCCCTCTCCCTCTCTCTCTCTCCCTCCCTCCCTCCCTCCCCCTCTCTCCCTCCCCCTTTCTCACTTTTCTTCTCCCCGTCTCCCTCCCCTCTCTCCCTCTCCCTCTCTCCCCCCCTCTCCATCTCCCCTTCTCTCTCCCCCTCTCTTTCTCTCTGCCTCTTGTCTGTGGTTGAGATGTAAATTCTCACTACTGTTCCAATGTCATGCCTGCCCCCTGCTCTCATGTTCCTGTCCATGATGGTCACAGACTCTACTACCTCTGGAACCACGAGCCCCAGATAAATGCTTTCTTCTACAAGTTTTCTCTGTAATGCTATGTCTTTACAGCAAAAGAAAAGTAGCTAAGACAGACACATCATGGAAGGAAAGACAAGGCAACAGGAAAGGAAAGCATGGAGGCAGGCACAGGAGGCTGGCCAGTCACATTTTGGTCACCATTTGGAAGCAGAGACTGAATAGGCCCCAGCTATAAAGCCTCAAAGCCCACACTTCCTTCAGAGAGGTGCCACCCCCTAAGTGTTCCATATTTTTCCCAAATATCACTACCAGTTGGGGCCAAGTATCCAAATACATGAGTCTAAGGAAGGACATTTGACATTCAAACCACAATGGTGATATCGGGAGACATATCAGTGACATAGTGAAACTTGTAAGATGTGAAGTTCAGTGTAATGTAAGTAGGTCATTGAGGACACTGCTGCTCAAGGGGTTAAAGTCGTTCTGTTGGACCCCAGCAGTGCCCTTGGGTTGTCAGGAAAGAATCAGACTAGCTGCTCTGATGGTTCTGGTTTCCTGTTCAGCATGTACCTCCTGCTCTTCTATACACACCCACATGATGCCCTTTACCATGCTGTGATGCAGTGGGGTCAGGAAGTGGACCTTCACTAGAGTCTGCACCATGCTCTTTGCACTACCAATCTGCAGATATTCAGCCCAAGGCATCTTATTATTGCAAAGGAAAACAGACTAGTATAAGTGGTAAATGAGTTTCCTTGTATTCAAGGCAACTTTGAGTGCTAACTAGTGTGTGAAGGCAATCTTTAAAATCATTGCATAAAATACAAATATAGTATGACCCAGCACAGGATCAAACTACTCATTTGAACTGCTTTTTACACAATATGAAACAATGAGAAAATGAATGATGAAGTCTACCAAAAATCAAAGCACTTTCCAAATGCAAGGAAGTGTTTCTGTCTAAATTTTAAATGGTAACATGCCCATATATTCAAATTATACCTATAACAAATCTTGACCCCTTGATGTTTTAGACACTGCCCTGTGAGTTACTGCACATGGTAAGGAGTCATTTAATTCCACAATACACAAGTTATGTTATAAAACTGCTGTCCAAATGGTCTTACCTTGGCAATGTTGTGAACTTTAATGGATAAGTATAGTTTGTGGTCTGCTCAGTAAACAGTAATGATATGTCTACTTCTTCTAAGCACTGTTCTTTGTTCTTAAGGAGTTCCTGTTGTTTTGAAGAGAGAAGGATGAACATACAGCTCAGCATGCTGCCTCCTTGGCAAAAGCCAACAAATGTGGTGTGAACTAGGGCAGAGAGGTTCAGTCATCACAGTTCCACACTCACCATATGAGTCAAAGAAATCCACAGCGGTAAATGAATCTTGAGGAGCATGTCGCTCAACCTTCTCATTTTACATATGAGAGAAAGAGTGATTTATCAAAGAGTGTTTCAAAGTCACCTAAAGCAGGGCAGTGGTGGTGCATGTCTTTAATCCCAGCACTCTGGAGGCAGGGGCAGGGGATCTCTGTGAGTTTGAGGCCAGCATGGTCTACAGAGTGAGTTCCAGGACAGGCTCCAAAGGTACACAGAGAAACCCTGTCTCGAAAACAAAACAAAACACAAAATCAAAGTCACCTAAAACCCGACTAGTACTTAAGTCATTAGCTTTGTGTCTCACTGAGACAATAGCTGACAAATCACCTCAAGTAGGAAGACTTGAGCCTTGGTTCACAGTTCTAGGAATGTAATCCATCATGAAAAGCTATAACGTTGGCTGGCAAAGAAATGTCAAAGCGAGGCTTCTGTGGTCTGAGTTGATTACATCTTTCGAAGGCCCTGCGGTTGCTGCCTCCCTGTCCTGGAGGAACTCCCTGGAGGAGGCCCTGTGAAGCCCCTGCCAGCTGTGGCCCAAGGCCATGTTGAGCATTGTGAACAGTGCCCTGTGAGCTATCACAAGCATCGATTTTCACTGAACTGCTTCCTTCATTCGGCCTTCTAAGAACCTTAGCGATCCGATCTGCCTGTTTGTATGGGAGTTCCACCTCAACCTCTGGCACCCTGGCATCCCTACACCCAAAGAGTCGGGATGTTTGGAAGGAGTCTGGTGGAAGATCTACCTCAATTCCTTTCTCCCCTATCTCGTTCCCTAAACCTGCCCCTTCAAAGCCCGCCAAACACAGCTCCTCTCCCAGAGAGGCTCACGACCATTCCCACAGGGATATATAAGCGGCATCCCAGGAAACTCTTGGTTCTTCTGATCTGTCTCCTTTTACAGGGCCTGGGAGCACTTTCCAATTTGGTCTGATTCAGTTTGTTTCGACAGAGGAGAGGCCTTAAGGAGGCCTAAAACTTATCACTACGCAGCATCTAATTCTCTTAGGTGGGAACCTGGGCTTTGTGCTCCTCAGTTTTAGCTGGTTTGTCAGTTACATGTCTCAAAGAAGAGAGAGACACACCCTGAGGACCGGCCCTGAAGGTTTTATTACTTGGTGATAAACTGCAGACCGAGGACCATCAACTCAAGGTGGCTGGACATCAAAGCACAGGGTTATTAGCAGCCCAGAGGATGCCAGGCTGGTCCTAGGGCTGCCATGATTGTATTCAAATTAACTGATTATATTTTATTGAAAATTAACTTCCACAAGAATCACATCGGTGCTTTGAAAAGTAACAACATCATGCCAAAGACCAGAAAATCAGAATTTCTGATTCATACACCAAAGATACATGAATAGTTACATACACATTTATTTTTTAAAAATCCGTGTCTACTGGTGTATATATAGGTAATACACTCAAAAACATTATGGAGCAAAGAAGATTGAAAGGAGGAATGGAAATGTCTATGTAAATGTGTTCATTTGACAAGTAGCCGGCTGCAATTGCGGGTCAGGCTTCCCTTGCCTGTTTGCTCTTGGTCTGTGAAGTCAACTCATTGCAATACATGGTCCTAAGGAGAGGAAGTCTGCAGTACATCAGTGTCAACTTGATACAGGAAGTCAAGACCACCAACATCAGGAACCTGTCTTGAGAATAAATATTTATAAGTTCTAAATAATGAGGCCTGATTGATGTCTCATAAGCCAGAAAGAAAATGAATGTTTGCATTAAGCACTCTGTACTAGTACATCGCAATATGTTCTGTAGTTCAGAATATTACTTCCTCGAAGGCTCAGGTATCCTAAAAGAGCAAAGCTCACTTTGCTAAGCCGTTTTCTTTTCATGTGTCAGTTGCAGTCAGTGCCTCTTATGATTCGAGACACACCGTGTGATCTTTATCCAGTTAGGAAAGGAAAATTGGCCATGACTGTTAGTTATTTAGCTGCGTTGTGTTCTTACCCTACAAGAAATGTCACGAAACACGACAGAATCCGCTTATAGAGTTTATTAGAGTTAAAGGACAGAGTGCGCAGGCCTGTGGGAGAGACACGTGCGTGGAGAAGAAGAACTGGGAATCATGGCGCTCCACTTTAAAACCGGCTGGGGCGTGGCCAGGTCACGTCACTACTCCAAGCGTGTGCACAGATCACATGGTCACGTTGTGCGCTTACGTGACCATGTAACGTCACGGATCCTGGTTACGTGACACGCCTTGACCCGGAACTTGCTAGGCGGAGGTGTCCGGGTCCGCCAGGTATCCTGGTTACGAGAGACGCCCTGACCCGGAAATGCCTATCCTGACCTGGAATTGGCTAGGCGGAAGTGTCCGCCTGGTATATGTGACCGTGGGGCGTGTTGTGAACCCTTCAATGACCTCACTGTTAACATTTTGGTTTATTCTCATCTGAACCTATTTATTCATATATACAAAATATGAGTTTTTCTTCTTTCCTTCCTTTTATGTTTACAAAATCATGCTGGAAAGACTAGGCAAATCCAACTGTACATTACTTGTATGCATTCTTCGTATACATATCATGTACATTATATATGATTTAGTAATTCTATATATTAGTAAAAACTTACTTAAAATATTTGAGGAGACAGACATTCTGGTGTTTATTTTCTGTTTTTCTTATTCCTTGACTCATCATCCATGAATAAACTTGTTTTATCTGGACCCGATCATCCATTACTCACCTCTGAGCACTCAATGCTGTGTAAAGAGTTAAACTCCAGCCTGTTCTAGTTCGCTTTCTGTTGCTGTGATAAACACCTCGAACAAAACCACCAGGGGTGCCGACAGCCATGTCCAAGGGGCTGCAGTCAGCAGTGGACCCATGGAATACAGCCACTAGATAGCAAAGCTATGACGGGTGCCCCTGGAGAGGCGAAGCCCTGGGGAATTGTCTCCAGAACACCCCTTGCTTCTGCTCTGCCTTCTCCTGCTTTGTGCTATTGTGTTCCTGATGTATTTGCATGGTGTGATTACTGTGTGAAAGAATCCCACTGTAGCTAGTAGAGTGTGATTGTTACCTGGGAAATTCCCACTCTTCACTGGGCAATTTACGTGCAGATGATAACGAAGATGATTTTTATAGAGCGATGATGCTTAGTTGGATCAATGATTTAATTGAACTTTCTGAGTCATCCTAAAAGATTCAGGTGGTTAAGACGGTGATAATGATTAGGAAATGGTTTGGGCTGCTCTGTCAATTGCAAAGTCCACAACTATAATTACTCAGACTGTCATTTTCCACATCTCGTCTCCCCATCCTGAGCCAGCATGTCTGCCTCAGTCAACAAGGACATTCTGCTCAGACCTGCTCTCATGTTACAAAACAGTCCTGACCAGCCTCACAGGGTCCCCAGCAAAGGCAGAATCTCTTCTCGATGTGCATACCATTGCAAAGTCTGCCCTCCTTAATCCCTCTGGCTTCTCCACATGCCCTCGGCAGATGTCACTTCTTCACAGTGGGACAGTGTTGTCCAACTCCTTCATTTCCTTCCATATCCCAGCATAAACCCACTCTCTTCTGAACCCCTGGTTCCACCCTGCCCTCTTGCCCTAAGAAGAAATCCTCTCCTGTCAAGACCCTGTCCTCTGGCCCCTCACAAGCACCTTTACTCCAACAAAATATCACCCCTCTGTGTTCCTTTTGGCTCCCTTTCTCCTAGTCCTTCCTCCTGACCAGCAGTTCTAAATCAGGGTTTGTTTTAGAGTCCTCCAGGGAGCTCCCAGAAGAGCATCAATTAAATCAAGTTCAGCGATGTGTATTTCTTATTTAAGCCAAGAGCACTGCTTTGTGCCAGGCTAAGCAGTGTGGACTCACCATCTGAATGTACACTGCTCTTCAGTGTGCAAGACCCTTTCCGCTCCCTACCTCCTCCACTCTCTAAGCAATTCTCTCAGGAACAGCTGTCTACACTCATTGCCTCCTTCATTGCTACTTCCCCTCAGAACTGTCATGACTACCTCAGTTTCGCCGTCTAGTCCATGCTCTGAATTGTGTTCCTAAAGTTAAGAGTGTTTCATCCCTGTTTGACTTGACCTGACTAGGGTATTAGACATTTGTGGAAAGTCTTTGCTCATGAAAGATGGCCTTGCTTCTCCAGTGATCTGGAGCAATCTGCTTCCACTTCTCTTTCTGTCCCTACAGATGCTTCTCAACCTCTGGAGTTTCTCTCTATGTCATTGTCTTCCATGGCTTCCATTACTGCACCTAGCCTGGTGACCACCAAGTGCACCTAAAGTTGCAATGCTGTAGTGCCAAATGCCTTTCTGAACATCTGTATTTAAAAGGATTGTGAAGTTTGCTTATGAAATATGAGGCACACCTCACAAGTTAAATGTGTAGCACAATGATAAGCTTGAATGTTCTACTGAGCAAACACGGATCCTTTCAAAGGCTTGTTCTCAACACATTGCTTAAACAGCAACATGAAGTTTGCTCTTAGAACTACAGAGAACCTTCTTCTCCCTCAGAGCCCCTGCTAAGGCTTTCCCTATGCATCCTGTCTTCTTCAACCAGCAGCTGCCAGCCACCAAGGAAATGTTAGATGGTGCTCAAGTGTGCTAAGTAGAGAGAGGGCTCCAGTTCCAGTCCCCCTTTGACACTAGACAGAAATTGCAGACCATGAAACCCCAAGAAGCCCTCTCATTGAGGAGAACAGCGTAAGTGTGGATGCTCAGTACTGGCTTTGGCCAGTGATGGGGGACAGTGGTGATGCTGTGTGCTGATGCATAGGCAGAGACTACAGTGCTCAATGTGATGGGTATTGGGGGAAAGAAAAAGACCAGGCATGAGTGTGCACAGTAAAATCTTGCTGTTTGGTGCTGAAAATAGTGCATAGGAAATGGGAAAACAAACTGGAATGGCACATTATAGACAGTGGAAATAGAAGCATTGATCAGTCAGAGTAAAATGAAAGTACTAAATATGCCTGTTGAAAAGCAAATATTGACAGAAGTGTGCTATTTACAAAAGACACACCTAAACATATGGGATACGAAGGTCAAAAATAAAAGGATCTTAATAACATGGCAAAAGTTACCAACCTACAGACAGCTGGTGTGCTTCTAACAGACAAAGTGATGGTTACCTTAGCTGCATAATAATAAAAGTTTCAAATCACTAAGCACGAAATAAAACCTTTAAAATATGTGGGAGAAAAAGAGACAAAGTAGCACTGAGAAATTTGCCATCATAATGGGAGGTTCCAATTCTCATCACTATTGAAGCAGCCAAAAATTGCATAAATGACCTAGTTAAGGTTTCTATTGCTGCAAAAACCATCATGACCATAAAGCAAACTGAGGAGGAAAGAGTTTACTTGGATTACACACTGTAATCCACAATTAAAGGAAGCCAGGACAGGAACCAAATAGGGCAGGAACCTGGAGGCAGGAGCTGATGCAGAGGCCATGGAGGGTTGCTGCTTTCTGGCTTGCTCCTCATGCTTGCTCAGCCTGCTTTCTTATAGAACCCAGGACAACCAGCCCAGGGATGGCACCACCCACAATGGGTTTGGCCCTCCCCCATCAACCACTAACTATGAAAATGCCCTGCAGCTAGATTTTCCCCTTTCAGATGACTCTAGCTTGTGTCAAGTTGACATAAAGTTAGCCAGAACAGTGAATGTAGACCTAACTGCAAAAACAATAATGTGACCTGGTGAGTTTCAACCATCTAACAGCTGTAAGATGTGCACATTTCTCCAGTAAACATGAACCAGTGGAAAACTAATAATGTGGCCACCAAAAAATCCTAAAAATGCTAGTATAAACATATTCTGATGACTATGATCCTTGTTTACAGTGCAAATCAGGAGAAAATTGGCAAAAACCATAAATAAAAGTTCTCGGATATTTGAAACTTTAAAAAATTTTACTGCAGGCCAGGTGGTGGTGGCACACACCTTTAATTCCAATACTCAGGAGTCAAAGACAGGCAGATCTCTGTGAGTTCAAGGCCAGCCCAGTCTACAAAGTGAGTTCCAGGACAGCCAGGGCTACACAGAGAAACCCTGCCTTGAAAAAAAATTATACTGCTGAATAAGCCATAAGTTAAAGAGGCAATCACAATGAATCTGAAAATATCTGAAACCATGATGGCCTGTTGATGTGCACACTTTGGAGGCTGCACTGGTGGTGCACACCTCCAGAGGTAGCACTTTGGAGGCTGCACTGGTGGTGCACACTTGGAGAGGTAGCACTTTGACAGGTGCACTGGTGGTGCACACCTGGAGAGGTAGCACTTTGGAGGCTGCACTGGTGGTGCACACCTGGAGAGGTAGGACTTTGGAGGCTGCACTGGTGGTGAACACCTGGAGAGGTAGGACTTTGACAGCTGCACTGGTGGTGCACACCTGGAAAGGTAGCACTTTGACAGCTGCACTGGTGGTGCTCACCTGGAGAGGTAGAGCTAACAGTTGCATGGATGAGGGCTATGAGCCAGGCCAGCTAGGACTACAAAGCAAAATCCTGTCTCAAAAGGAGCTAAAAATACTCGAGTCAAATTCATAAGCATCTATGCATTTAAATCAGCTTACCCTGACAGACAGGGGAAGGCAGTCCAAAGAGTCCTAATTCAGTCCACATTAGTTTCCCTTCTCACATCTTACACAAGCATGCTACATCATTGTCACAGCCAATGCTTAACTCCACATATAGCATGGATTAAAATCGTATTGTTAACTAATTTTCATGCTTTATTCAGAATATCTTATGTTTTACTCTAATATCTTTTTTTTACAGGATCCCATCCAGAACACCATATTATATCATCATCATGTCTTTCTGACAGTTTCTCAGACTTCCTTTGATTATAGTGACATTTGATAATATTGAAGGCTACTAGTCATGTGTTTTTAGAATGCCCAAATTATTGGAATTTATCTGATATTTTCTCTTGACTAAATTTGACTTGTGGCTTTGGGGATGAAGACCACAGAGGCAAAGTGATGTCTAAATCTCTGTGACTGTTGATCTAACCATCTGGCCGGAATAGTACATTTACCCTGTAAAGTCACTGCCCACCCCCAGTTTTTCCATGGTGTACTCTGACAAAGGCAGTCACTTGGCACAGCTCACACTTAGAGAAGTGCAAATTACAATGCTGTACTTTCACACTTTGAAAGAAACCATAGTTTTAAATACTTTTTTAGAGAAGTTCCCTCAAAATTAACAAGTCCAGTAGCCATGTTGAATAGGGCTGGTGAGACAGCCCAGTGAGCAAGAGCTTCTGCCCCCAAGGCTGACGAGCTGAGTTCCGCCTCTAGAACCTACACGGTGGAACCCTGAAGAACCAGCTACTCCAAGTTGCCCTCTGACCCCAACATGAATGATGTGCAGATGCCACACACACTGTGGTGGCACAGAGAGACCAACAAATAAATGTAATACATTTGAAGAGTTCATAAACAACAGAATAAACTCAAAGGCAAGAGAAAGGACAGAAGAAAAACGACAGCGTGAATTAATAAGATGGAGAGTAAGTTATCTTCAGTGGTTCAACAGCAAGCATCAAAACCTAAAAGGGGCTTCTTTGAAGAACAGAGCAAAAGTTGGTGGATTTCTGCACGGAGTGACCAAGAGGAAGGCCTGGAGGACAGCCTGCATCTTTAGGACCGTCACCTTTTCTGCTCCGCATTGCTGTTGGCAGTAAAGCCACACTCTGGGCTCTGTTTGTGGACTCTTGAACACAGTGCCATGGTGCTTCACTTCCTTTTACCAAGGTAGATAAAGCCTGTGATCCACAATGTCACCAAACCAAGACAATGCCAGCTTTCTGAGGTCATGTTGCGTTGTAGTTTGGTGTATTGAAGAAGATGTCAGGATAGCAACTGGGGAGCAAGATGTATGTAGTAGAGAGCCTATCTGTGAGAGAGGAGTTGAAGGCAAGCTGGGTCGGGAGAGGGCTCAGGGCTGACCCAGCCGAGCTACCTGGTAGGAGCCCAAGAGCCGATGGCCCATCTGGATGTGCTGCACTGACGGAAGCAGCTATGCCTTCTTTACGATCTTTAGTATCATTTATTATTAGTATATTTGTACGTATGATGTGTGTGAGTGCAGGTATGTGCATGTCATGACCAGTGTGTGGAGGTCCAAGGACAACTTCCAGGAGCTGGGTTTCCATTACCGTGGGTTTCTGGGATCTACCACAGGTCGTTAAGCCTCTGTAGTGGGTGCCTTTACCTACTAAGCCATCTTGATGGCCAGCTGTGCCTTTTTTATTCATCAACATCTCTAGGCACAATATGTAGTCTTCCAGACAACTCTAACCTTCGGAAATGTAGCCTCCTGAAGCTGAAGGACATCCCAGGCTTCTTGCTAACTGTTCTTATATCTTAAATTAACCCATTTCTATAAATCTATACCTTGCCACGTGGCTGGTGGCTTACCAGCGTCTTTACATGCTGCTTATCCTGGCGTGGCTGCAGTGTCTCTCTCCTTCCTTCTTCCTGTTTCCCCAATTCTCCTCTCTCTTTGTCCTGCCTATACTTCCTGCCTGGTCACTGGCCATCAGTGTTCTATTTATATAGAGTGATATCCACAGCACTTCCCCTTTTTTCTTTTTTTTAAAAAGGAAGGTTTTAACTTTAACATGGTAAAATTACATATAACAAAACAATTACGAGCAAGAATTATAGTTACAATATTAAAGAAGATGTCCTATCTATCTTATATTTGTGAGTTTAAGGTTTTATATCTAACTTATCTTTTATCATAACTGAGGAAATTACAACTATCTAGTTTTCAACCACATCAAAGACCTGAGAAGGAACATAATGGTACCTGAGAAATGGTAGATGGATGCAAGCAACTTTCGGGAATCTTGCAAGAGTAGACCAAGACAGCTGGCAGCCTGGACAGTCACCTAATGTTTCTCAGCATTGTTGGTGCATTCAAATTGGCTACAGGCCTAGAGTATCTGACAGACCATTTTTAGAAGCAGGAATTCTGAGAGACCATCTTACCCTGTCTTGGCAGAGTACAGTGGTCGCTTTCCTTGTGTCCCGCTTGTCCAGAAAGGACAGCATTGCATTTGTACTGTCAGCCATCAAGGCAAGGGCAGTTCTTTGCCCAGTAGGCCATTTTGTGCCAAGAAGACAAACTTCCAAATGGAAATGTCTTAGAAGCCCAACATTCTCTCGGGATCAAATTGGTGCAGCCAGGAGCAATTGTGTCTCATGTCAACAGAATTCTAAGTTATTTAAATGCCATATTCTCTAGGTCTATGAAGTGTTTGAAGATTACCTATCTATCTGAAATATATCTATGTATACCTAGAAGACTTAACTAACATGGCTACAAATATGATTATCATAGATGACTAATTATTAATCTATTTTTAATTATCCATTACAATTTTAAATGAGTTACATAAACATAATACCTCAAACAAATAGAAATATATATATATATACAGTATAACAAAATTAACTTCAAGTTTGTATCAATAAACTAAAATTTATACCAATGTAAAACATTTTAAACATAAACTAAAATCTATACCAATGTAAAACATTTTAAACAAGTTGTTCTTTAAAAGTAGGTTCATTAATCTACCCTTTTATCTTATCATCTCTATATCCTCCTATATATCTATATCATATCCCTTTTCTTTTTTAGAAAGAGATCACATTTATAATCAACCTGTTTTAAATAAAAATATTGGTTTTTCTCTGTGCCACACCAGAGGGCTCTTCTGATTTGGCGACACAAGAATCTCTTAACATTTTTTTTTAAGCATATGTCTGGGTTTAGAGGGGGAGTGAGCCAATTCCACCTCTAAAGCCAGCTTGGTATATTGGGAATTTGGGCGTAGCATCTCTTACTACTGTCCTGCTGGAGGGGGGCGCTGTATCTTATGGGGATCAAAGAAAATTTTAGGCCTATGGGTAGTCCTTGAGGCTGTATTGTGTGAACCAGTTGCCTTGAAACTGCTCTGGATGTTGGATCATCTGGGCCATGGTGTCATTGGAGACCTTTCAGGGGGTCTTGGCTGGTCGAAACCTGATGTATCTTAATCTGGAACAAATCCACAGCCTTGGCTTTCTGTGGAACAAAAGCAGAACCTCTTTTCCAAAGTAACATATCCTTATATCCAAATTTTGAAGTCAAGGTACCTTTAAAATTTACATTTTGGCATAAGTGAACAGCTTTTACAATCAAATGTTTTTCTTTAGTTACGAATATCAAAGACAAATAATCAGATTTTATGTGTGATAGCCATCTTTACGTGGCTTATTACCTTCACTGTTTTTTTTAAACACTTTATTTTTAGATACTATTTGTTTATATAACGGTATATATTTTTTCTTTTAAGCCTACGTTTTTTACATGCATTATAAACTATTTATCTGAATCAGTCTTATTGCGAACTTATTGCTTTAAACTGTAGCCTTTTAAGCCTGAAACGGCGCTGTGGCTGCTGGCTCCGCCCACTTCAGCTTCCCAACATGGCGGTGGTACATTTTCCGCCAGCTCTGGGAGTCATCAAGTCTCAGAAATAGTGTGGTCTAAGCTTTTATCAAAGCAGCGTGTAGCCCAGAAACCTCTTTTTTTTTTTTTTTAAATACTAGTAAAGACTAAATCTACCACACAGCTTAATGTGCCGCTGGCAGACGCCTCATTCCCGCCATACTGCCGGTCAAACGCACATGCCAGGAACCCGCCAGTGTTCAAACCTGCGTTTTTGGCGTCTAGCTGCCCGTATGAGACAAGAAGCAGGAACCTGGTTTTGGCTCTGTTTAGAATTGGTTATTAAATATTCTCAGGTTTAAGGTGGAAACTCGAGCCGTTGGGCGCCATTTGTTGCTGGAGGGCTTCTCTCCAGGTTCCCCAAGCCCCGCAGTCCCACAATCCACTTATAAAATAATCACTCAGACGCTTATATCACTTATAAACTGTATGGCCGTGGCAGGCTTCTTGCTAACTGTTCTTTATATCTTAAATTAACCCATTTCTATAAATCTATACCTTGCCATGTGGCTGGTGGCTTACCAGTGTCTTACATGCTGCTTATCCTGGCAGTGGCTGCAGTGTCTCTCTCCTTCCTTCTTCCTGTTTCCCCAATTCTCCTCTCTCTTTGTCCCGCCTATACTTCCTGCCTGGTCACTGGCCATCAGTGTTTTATTTATATAGAGTGATATCCACAGCACAAAAGACAGTCATAAATCAAGGCATATGCCAAAACAGTGCTGAAGACATCAGATAGGCAGGATATTGCCAAAATGGGGAGGGGGGCAGTGTCTCTGCTGAGGGTCTCAGATATTATCTGATGACACTCTTAGTTTTTCATTTGATGGAAGCTAGTGGTCTGCTAAGTTAATACATACCAAAAGTTTTACCAGATAGTCAAAGGGATGCTACGATAGAGATGCGGCTATTAAATGGACCAGATGCAGGTTCTGACCTACACATATGCACATACAAAAAACAAATATAGAAAACAGAACGCAAAAAAGGAGAAAGATAGTTCAGATGTGCTGCTTAGCTTTTTGTTACCTTAGCACACACTGGAGTCATTCAACAAGAGGGAACCTCAGGGAAAAAATGCCTCCATCATCTTGGCCTCAAGGCAGGTTTATGGGGCATTTCTTGATTAATGACTAATACTGTGAGGATACTGTTGCTGGATGTTTGATCACACTGGGTGAAAATGTGTCACTGTTTTATTTTGCCTGTCTCAGCACCTTCTGATTGGTTCAATAAAGAGCTGAATTGTCAATAGCTAGGCAAGAGAGGACAGGTGGAACTTCGGAAGAGACAGGAACTCTGGGAAGAAGAGAGGTAGGATATGCAGCCAGACATGAGGGGTGAGGAGAGTTGGACATACAGTATGCAGGAGAGGTAATGAGCCATGAGGCAGAACATTGATTAATACAAACAGGTTAATTTATGTTTTAGGAACTAGTTCTGAAAGAGCTGTGTCCTATAGTTGGAATTTCTTTGTGCACCAGTTACCAAATAATGACATGGAGACTTCTAATTAATTATGAAATTAGGCCTTAGCTTAGGCTCTTTCTGTTACAGAAGCCGGCTTTGTGAACTGAAATCCCCTGGGAGACCACACCTGTGGCACAGATGTTGCAGACTGACCGACCAGAGCTGTGATTGTGGGGAGTAGGAATATTCAGACCAAGAGTTAAATTATCTAGCCACCTACGTAGCTTTTTGCTGCTGTGATAAACACCAAAAGCAACTTGGAAAGGAAGGGATTACCCGTAGGCAGGTGGTCTTGAGTTGTACGAGAAAGCAGATCAAGCAAACCTTGAGGAGTGATTCAAGTAAGCAGTGTCCCTCTATGCTCTCTGCCTCAGTTTCTGCCTCCAGGTTCCTGCCCTGCTTCAGTTCCTGCCTCTGCTTCCCTCAGTGATAGACTGTAAACCGGATATATCAGCCAAATAATCCCTTCCTTTCCTGGTGACACAGGCTTCCTCATGTCACAACTCACACTTTCCTAACCTGTTGCCACTCCTGGCACAGTGGCGGGTTGCTTAGTCTGGGTCCCAGTACACAGAAAGGGGAAATATCAAGAGCATGGGCCAAAGCCTATGTACAAACAACAAGCATTTAATCTGTACGAGCGTAGCCACGTGGCTACACTTCAAACCAAAGAGGTTTGAACTAGAGGCCTGTCTTATATCCAGGAAGAGGGATGAGAAATACATAGCTCTGTTGGATCGTCAGAACTTTTTCTACACTACCCCTTATTCTTTAGTCAAAACAAATGCTCAGTCTTAGTGAAAGAGCCAAAATGAGTGTTTGGGAGTGTCTGGTGTGGCTGTGGACAGGATAGTGGTACTTATGCTTCTCTTGCTGTGTGCAAATCCTTTTAAGTCTGTATATCTGTTGTGGTGGTTTGAAAGAAAATGGCCCCCAGAGGGAGTGGCACTATTAGGAGATGTGGCCTTGTTGGAGTAGGTGTGTTCTTGTTGGAGGAAGCGTGTCCTGTGGAGGGGCTTTGAGGTCTCATATATGCTCAAGCCACGCCCAGTGACAGGTTACTTCCTGTTGCCTGAACAAGATGTAGAACTTTCAGCTACCTTCCAGCATCATGTCTGCTTGGATGTCTCCATGTCCCACCATGGTGATAATGGACTAAAACTCTGAAACTGTAAGTCAGCCACTTGCTGACTTTGCATCAACAGAAACCCTAACTAAGACATCTTCTCAGTTCAACTAACACCCTAGTCACTGGCTGCATTCTGGGTATAAATGCTGAGCACTAGTTCTACAGTCCCAGACACAATGTGATTAGCTTTAGTTATTTTGCTTTTCAGCAGAAGATTCAAACACTACAAATTGATATCAGAGGCCGTAGTTTATTAAAGGAAGTTTCATGCACGCTTGTCCATGCGTGTGCATGCATATGGAGGCCAATGCAACCCCCTTCTTCACTTAAACTATATGAGCTGGCTTTCTTCATTTGCAGCAAAGAGTCCCAAATGATTCAGGGACAGACACAATGTTTTTAAGGAAGAATTTGTTTAGGAGTATAATTATTTCTAACTCTTGAATTAAAGGAAAATGGAACAGTACTATTTAAAATGGAAAGGAATGAATGTGGATAGTTTAAACAACTATATGCAGGCTAAAGGCACAGCGACAGCTCTGAAAATCTGTTCTAAATCTGAAAATTCAACAACTATTCAAGAAGCAAAGAAATGCAAATCAGCCACTCAGATTTTAGAAGGAGGGTCTCATTTTATATGAAGTGTGGAGGCCTGCTATTCTTGCCTCTGTACTGGGTTCTATTTTTGTAGTGTCAAGAAATGATTCAGTACCACATACTGGTCTTCTAAAATGTTACTATTATGATGATGGCTGCAGCAAAACAAATGTAAGAAAAGGGACCTTTAAATGTGCAGTTCCTCAGCCTGAATTAGCTGCGCCAACCATGTGGTAAACTAATACTGTACTTTAATGGAAAAAAAAATACTGGATCTGAATTGTGAAGTATTTATATACACATGTGTTTATTAATGTTGAGTGTATCCACTCTGCCTCGTTCCCCTGCCCCGCTTCCTCCACCTCTCTTCCCACCTCCTATCAGCCCTACTTTCTTCTAGATATTTCAACTTTCTCTTTCATTCACTGTGGACATACATGTTTTCATTTGACTTTATACAATCTATTGACAATCACAAACAAAAAGACAGACAACCACAAACAAGGGTAGACATATGATATTCATCTTTCTGAGATTGACTTAATTTATTCATGTTTTTTTTTCACCCATTTTTCCTGTAAATGACATAACTTCATTCTTCTTTATGGCTGAAATTTCCCCTTGCATGAATATGTAAGCCACATTTTTCTCCTTCTTCATTTGCTGACACGTTGTTGGTTCCATTACTTTGCTACTGTGAATGGTGTCACAGTAAACACTGATGAGACAAGTATCCCTAAGATGTTGACTTTGGAGTCCCCAGGTAAAGGCCCAGAAGTAGTGTAGCTGTTTGATGTAAGAGGTCTATTTCTAGTTTTTTGAGGAAGCTCCATAGTTTTTCCACAGAGCCTGTGCCAACTTACATTCCCACCAGCAGTGTATGAGGATTCTCTTTGGGTTCCAACCTTCCCAGCATTGGTTGTTACTGTTTCTTAATGACTGACATTTTCACTGAAGTAAGTCAAATCTCAGTGGAGATTTGACTTGCATTTCTCCCATGACTGATGAGTTGAACATTTTCAAATATATTTATTGGTTTTGTGTATCTTATTTTTTTGTGTTATGAATTGTCTGTTTACTTTATTAGCCAGTTTATAAGTTTCTTTCTGTTTAGATTTTGAGTTCCTGTTGTAATTCTAGATGTTAATCTTTTGTTAGATGTGTAAGTAGCAAAGATTGTCTTTTTTCATAGGCTACCTTTTCACTGTTTTCTTTATTGCACAAAAGATTTATTGATTTCATCAAGATTTTATTTATTGGTTATTACCCTATTTCTTGAGTAACTGGAGATCCATTCAGAAAGTCCTTGCCTGTGCTATATCTATAGTGTTTTCCCCACTTTTCCTCTTACAGCTTTAGAGATTCAATTTGAATCATTATCATTCAAATGGTAATGTCTTTGGTATATTGGGAATGGGTTTTATACGGTGTTAGAGATAAGGACCTACTTTCTTCTACAGGTGGAATATATAGGATATATTCTCCAGCACCATTTTTTAAAAGAGGTTGTATTTTTTTTCTTGATGTGCATTCTTTGGCATCTTTGTAAAAACACTCATCAGGCAGCTGTAGCTGGTGTAAGTTTATATTTTTATCTTTTAGTCTGTTTCCAATGACCCATTGTTTGTTTTTGTATCTTGCTGTTTGTTACTATGTATTGTATAGCAAGTTCTTACAGAGTTGAAGCATTCCATCCTTCAGGATGCTCCTTAAGACTCTGGAAGTCAATAACTCACAAACCTCAGGAAATTCCGAAACATGCCAGATTCACAGGGCTCCCTCTGCAAGGTTATAGAAACAGTAAAAGCTGCTGAAGAGAGGAGACCATCTGCTCTGAGAGCTGTCTTCAAGCTCAGCAGTAAGCTCTAGGTTCCAGCTTTTATGAACTGTTCCTCATGCTAGAGCATGTAATGTATCTGCATTTGCATTGCCTGTAGCTTCAGTAAACTCACTAGTTCATTGTGGGAGCCCATTTTCAGGTTTCCTAGTGGCTTTACCCAGCAGGTCTGCATAGAGAGGATGATTAAACCATGGGCCTGAGTGCAGGTTATCTGAGATGGTATGCACTTAGCTGTGCTGGGGAGGTCTTTTGCTCCACCCCTTAGCATTTCTATAAATACCCTGGGGCAGAGACTGTCAGGCCCATTGGAATAGGTTCGAGGCCTCTCAGGCTATCCTATATTTTCTATCTGTTTATCTCCACACTCTGAATCCTTCTATCTAATATATCCTGCTGTTCCACTCAAGAGCACTCTGGGGAAATGTGGTGGGTAGCCGCCCCTTCCCCCCCCTCCCCGCACTTCATCAACTTGGATTTGGTGGTATTGTTACTCTGTCTTTCACTAGTTCCCTGTCTGGGCTGAGGGACATTTGCCTATGTCTCCCTAGGAACCAAGCTATGAAACACATGACTCTGTAGTCTCACACGAAATTAGGTGTGCTGACACCTCTGCCGTTACTCGTTTTGCTCAGGATTGCTTTGGCTGTCTGAGATCATTAGTGCTTCTAAATGAATTTTGAAGATTGTTTTTCTATTTCTGTGAAGAATAGGATTAGAATTTTGATGGGTATTACATTGAATTTGTAGATTGCTTTTGGCAAAGAGACATTTTCACAATATTGATTGTTCTGATTTCTAGGTACTGGTTGTTTTTACATCTGTAGTTGTCTTCTTCCGTTTCTTTCTTCAGTTAATGTTTTCATGCTAAAAGTTGTTTACTGACTTGGCTAGATTTATCTTTTATTTTGTTTTATTGAGGCAACTGTAAATGAGATTTTTCTTTGGTTTCTTCCTCAACCGCCTTGTAACTAGCATTTAGGAATGAGCCGCATTAATTGTATGCTAATTTTATATCTTGCCACTTTGCTGACAGTGTTTATCAGCTCTAAGTTTTTGTACTGGAGGCTTCAAGGCTTAATATAGAGAAACCACAGCATCTACAGATAAGGAAGTTTGACTTCTCCTTTTCCTGTTTGTTTCTCTTTTATTTTCTTGTCTTATCCTATCACTTTAGCCAAGACTTCTTGTATCATACACTGAAGAAGAGTGGGGAAGAAGGTGGACACCTTATCGTCTTCCTGATTGTAATGGAAATGTTCAGCATTTTCTCCCATTTATTATAAAGATGGCATAAGGTTTTTTGAATGCAAGCTTAATAAGTTTAAATGTGTTCCTTCCTCTTTACTCTCTGTCTTTGCCTCCACCTCTGCCTCTCTGTCTCTCTCTCTCTCTCATGCACATGCACGTGCTTGTATATATGTGTGTTTGTCTGTCTGTCTCTGCCTCTCTTTCTCTCTGCCTCTGTGTGTATGCATGTGTGTATGCATGTGTGTGTGTGTGTGTGTGTGTGTGTGTGTGTAGAAGCATGTGCTTGTGTGTTCATGTGTGGAGGCCAAAGGAGGGTGTCAGATGTATTCCTCTATCACTTTCTGCCTTATTTCCTGAAAAAAGATCTCTCACTGAGCCCAGAGTTTACCATTTGGGGGCCGTGCCAGTGACCAGCAAGCCCAGTGACCCACTTTTCTCTGCCTCTCCAATGCTGGGGTTCCAGGTGCACAAGCGGTCATACTTGGGTATTTACGTGGGTGCTGGGGCTCTTCGAGCATTCTTACCACTAAGCCACCTCCCCAGCTTTAAATACGCCCCTTCTTTTCCAGATTTCCTTTTTTTTTAAAAGGGGAGAATATGAATGCAGTCCCCCATCACAAATTATGCAGTCGAGTTTCTCACATTTGGGGAAATTGCAGGGGTCAGCACATCTGCAGTGCAATTGATAAGCCTTACCCTGGGAAAACCACCTTCATGATCATGGTCTCTCCCTGCCAGGCAAGTACACCTCTGGTACATTTCTTCTGCACTTTTATATGATATTGGATTCTGTCAGAAATCCTTTTCTGCATCTATGGAGGTGATTGTGTGATTTTTCTGGGGTAAGTTTTATAGACAACTGAGAAAACAAATACCAGATTCTGAAATAAGGTGGCTATGGCTATAACTTAAAAACAATTTGTTTCTCTTTTGTCTTCTTCTCTTACTTTCTTTGTTCAAGTCCAAATTTATATAATCTCCTTGGCTATCAGTTCTAGAATATTCAATGATTTTGAAAGTATCTTTTGATATTCAGCTTCTCAAATACTCCCATTTCTTCCCCTGAACACTGACTTCTGAAATGTAGCTTGACTATATTCTGTTGCACTGAATGTACTGAGTGTGTGTGTGTGTGTGTGTGTGTGTGTGTGTGTGTGTGTGTGTATACACATATTCAACAGCAGGTCCATCACAATCTTGCACAATTCTGTATCTTGCCATAGAATGTTACTAGAAAGAGCTATTTCACATATGCTTGGTGGGTACAGGACTGTAATCTCAGCTAGTCTGGTGTCTGAAGCAGGAGGATCACATGTTTAAGGACTGTGGGAGCTACAGAGTGAGTTCAAGGGCAGCCTAGGCAATTTAATGAAACTTTATTTCTTAATGAAAAGAGAGGGCTGGGAATGTGGCTCAGTGGTAGAGTATTTTCTCACCATGTATAAGGCCCTACCTTCAATCCCTAACACTCTTGTGGTTAGTTTGAGTAAGAATGGCCTCCATAGGCTCATGTGTTTGAATATTTGCTCCACAGTTAGTGGAACTGTTTGGGAAGGATTAGGATGTGTGACCTTGTTGAAGGAAATGTGCTACCTAGGCCAATGCCAGGCCCCAAAATCTCCCCCCACTTTTCACCCCATCCTCTGCCTGCTGCCTTTATATCAGGATGTAAAGCTCTCAGATACTTCTCCAGCACCATACCTGTTGGCTTCCCACCATGATAATCATGGACTAATCCTCTGAAACTGTAAGCAAGCCCCCAATTAAATGGTTTCTTTTATAAGAGTTGCCATTGTGATAGTGTCTTCTCACATCAATAAAACAGTAAGTAAGACAGAAGTTGGTGCTAAGATTAGGGAATTGATGTGACCTGCCTGACCATGCTTTTGTTGGAGGAATATGGAAGACTTTGGGAATTTGGACTAGAAAAGTGGTTGAAAGCTTTAAGAAGAACTTAATGGGTTATCCTAGCAGGACCATGGAAGACAGTAGGGTTAAGGGCATTTGGGAGTATGGAGGCCTGTCTCAGGGGATTTCAGAAGGGAAGAATATTAGCAGTGGAGTAAGTGGTCTACAGACCATTCTTGTGATATTTTGACAAAAGGTGTGGCTGCTTTTTGCCCTTGTCATAAATATTTGCCAGAGACAAGCCTAGTGGTGACTGGGTTATGTGGTTATTAGTGATTAGTCTTGTGTAGACCTATAATGAAAAGCAGTAAGCAGGGCAAAGAGAAATTCAAAATGTTTGAGGAGAAAAAGAGAACTACTAAGTGTTGTGTTGGAACCACTTCTTGTGCTGAAGGAGATAAAAAGTTTGAAGAAGGCCTGATTCAAAATGGAATAAAAGGAGTGGTGCCCTCAGGGTGACACCCAACCTAGCTAAGCCTCCAACTTGTGAAAAGAATTAAAGGAAAACCTAAGCCACAGAGGAAGCCATCAACAATGGAAAGCTGGTGCAAATGTGATTCAAGGAAGGTTCAGGTTCCAGTCCCAGGAAGCAAAAGAACCTGGCAGCTTTGGCCACATGGTTCTGGATTTAGAGTCAAGAAAGATACTGGAAAGGGGTTGTGGAACTTCCATTGAGGTTAAGGAAATTTGCTGCAGTGAGGTGTGTTACAGGGGAGTACCTGCATGGAGGCCATAGAGGCCATTACATGGAACTGTGACAATGAAGCCTGGACTGTTTTGGAGACCCCAAGATGGTATAAGTGTTGGAGTTGTGAGATATCAGCCAAGCAGAAGTGAGTAAAGGTGTGGAACCATCCCCAAAGAAAGAAGTATGTTGCAATTAGCAAAATTGAAGGGGAAGAGCCATCTAAGTCCTTTGTCATTGGATGTGAAGATACAGGATCTGAAGTTTGCTCAACTGTTTTTTTGATCTTGCTTTGGTTTAGTATTTCTTCACTATTCCCCCTTTCCTACCTATTAAAATAGTAATGTATATTCTGTGCCATTGTATGTTGGAAATATGTGCTTTGCTTTTTTTGTTTTGATTTACAGGGGGTTTAGTTTAGGGGTTGCTTTTGAGTCTCAGAAGAGACTTTGGAATTTGGGGCTTTTAAACTGTCTTGAGACTGAAAGACTATGGGAACTTTTGAAATTGGACTAAATGCATTTTCCATCTCCATTATGATATGGCTATAGAGGCCTATGGGGGCAGGGAAAAATGTGGTGGGTTGAGTGAGAATGGGTCTCATAGGCTTATAGGTTTAAATGTTGGTTCCCAGTTTGTTTGGGAAGATTTAGTAAGTGTGACCTTATTGAAGTAGGTTTTGCCTTGTTGGAAGAAGTGTGTCCTTGAGGGTGGACTTGGAGGTTTCAAAAGCCAATGCCAGGCCTATTATCTCTTTCTCTGCTTTCTGCCTGAGGATCAGGATGTAAAGCTCTCAGCTACTGCTTCAGTGCCATGGCTGTCTGCTTCCTGCCAAGATAATTGTTGACTAACCTGCTGAAACTGTAAGCAGGACACTCCCAACTGCTTTATTTTATAAGAGTTGCCTTGGTCGTGGTGTTTGTTTATAACAATAGAGCAGCAACTAAGACCACCTTAAAAATATGGAAAGAAGAAATGAAGGAAGGGAGGGAGGAGGAAGGAAAAGGAACTAGCTCCTTCTAAATAGTAGTCTCTAGATGTTAAGAAATGAAAAAGCCTAGTCACATGAATCAACTTCCAGAAATATCTGGACTACTTACTATGGTTTTGCAATTCTTCAAAACCTGGCCTCTCCTTTGCCTTGCTCCATCCAATCATCAGACTATAGTTCTTCCATCTGTTTTAGCTCTCTTATGGTGAGAAGCCACTGCCCCCTTTCCTGCTTGTCCAACACTCAGTTGGCAGGTTAGTTTCCTCCTTAAGGTGGTCTCTCTCACTGATCATGGCAGATTTGGGACCCCTGTTTTATAAAACGTACGTTTCATGAACTTACTCACCAAACACACACACACACACACACACACACACACACACACACACACACACACACACACACCAGAGTTGAAACTAGAAAAACTATTAGCTTTATATCCTCTCTTGTGACTCCTGTGCCTTTGCCTGGTCACCTTCCTTCCTCCTCACCCGATGTGACCATTTCTTGGCCTCCTTTCTCAACATCATACTGTACCCAAACTTACAGCTCTTTACATATTTACATGTAAGCATTATAGATAAGATACGCATATAAGGGAGAAGGTTTTTTATTCTTTTTGAGATTAAGTGACACCACTTAATATAAATTCTAAGGCCTTCCATTTTCTAACAAATTTCATGATTTAATTTTTCTGTAACACTGAATAAGATGTATATGTGTACCAGATTTTTCTTAGACATTTGTCTGTTGGTGGACTTCTTGTTAATTCTAGCTCCTTGCTATAGTACGTAGAGTAGCAGTAAACATGAATGTGCAAATGTCCTATGGTAGGGTAGGTGGTTCCCTGGGAGTATGTCCAGGAGTGAAATAGCTGTGTCCTAGTCATTCTATTCTTTATTTTTTTGAGGAAGCTCCAAAATTATTTCCATCATGATTATATTAGTTTATTCCCCACCAGCTATATAAGTAAGTATATAATGGAGTGTGTCAGAGCTTTTCTGGCTCCTGGTGACCTTAACTTGGAGTACTAGGGGCTTGGACAATTAATTGCCACTAAAACTACTGAGCCAGTGGATTCTGAGTTCTCTATTTCACTCCAAGAATTATCATGGAATTTGAACAAGGAGGGAGCAGATGTGAACTGAATTATTAAGGAAGAGAAAGAACACCAAGAGTGGGAGGTACTCCAAGGAAAGAATACCACCTGATTGTTCAGCCCAACTGACTTTTGTGGAACTTCTGGTGGGCACTGGATAGATACTAAGGTAATCTTCATTGAAATTGGTCATCTTTTAATGTTTCCATGTCTGAGACAGTAATGAGTAACACTACGCAGACTCCTTTAGCCCAACCAGATAGTTAATCCTCCATTCTTGGGAGGGACTCGTATGTGCTAGTGACTAGCTCACATCCACTGTGGACTCCTCCTTTACTGCCTAAGTGAAAATATCTCCTGTCTCACTACTTCCAAGTGTTTCATGAGAAATACTCTACAAGTTTCTTCTCCATCAGACCAGTTCAGAAACCACTTGATATTTCAGTAATTGGATGAATTTTGAGAGCATGATTAACTGCACTAAAGTTTGAATCAACTGCAAGTAATGACCATTCCTGAAGGTGTGTGCTTGCATCAGACTCTCTGGGTATCCTGCTTACAAGCTACTTCTTGGAGACAGGTATCTTCCTTCCCTCCCCTCCCCTTCCATTCCTCCCTTGCTGTGGAATAATCCTCTTGTACACTGTAAAGATTTGTCACTTGAATTGGTTTAATAAAACACTGATTGGCCAGTAGCCAGGTAGGAAATATAGGTGGGGTGACCAAACTAAGAATTCTGAGAAGAGGAAGGGCAGAGTCAAGAGTCACTAGACAGGCACAGAGGAAGCAAGATGAGAATGCCATACTGAGAAAAGATACCAATCCATGTGGCTAAACATAAATAAGAATTATGGGTTAGTTTAAGTGTAAGAGCTAGTTAGTAATAAGCCTGAACTTCTGGCGAAACATTTACAATTAATATAAGCCTCTGTGTGGTGATTTGGGAAGTGGCTGCTGGGTATTTGGAAGTTGCTGATGGGACAGAAACTTCTGTTCACACTTCCTCCCTTATTTCCTTTCTTCTCTCCCTTTCCAAATGTGATTTATACAGTATTTTTAAGAAAACATGAAAGTTGACAATTTTGATTTCATTTGGAGAGTGAAAAAAAAGAGGGGAGAAAGGATAAATTATTGGGTACATTTCTTCCTTTAGAGATTCAATAAAATAGTAGGGAACAGGTCAGGAGATAAAACTGGAGTATTCTTGACTGGACACAGAATGCAGGAATTACTGTTTTCTGTCTGTCAGTTCATATTGAGTTGCAGAGGAAAGATGAGGACTTCTTTAGTATCTTCCTGATTATGTATGATGATCAAATAGATCACATGAGGCAAGCCAGGGCTACAGATTACAGAAGATAGTTTAGAACAAAATTCCTTGTATTATACACATAGCTACTGAAGCAAAGGTTTGTAGGAAGGTGTGGTTACTATCTGAAGTTCAAATATTTATAACAGTTGCAATTCAAACTTAAAATGAGTTGTTCCTGTTTCAAAAGACCAGCTTATGTAGCGTGCATTTGACATTCTCAAAAGCACATAGTCAGTTACACTGTTATCTCCACTTTACACAGAAGTCAACTGATGATAAGGAACATGAGTGTCCATTTTTGCAGAGTAGAGAGTTGCAGATGCTGACTTGGAACCAATGGTTTTAATCTCTCCATGTTCTCTAGAATATCTGTGTTTTCTGTAATTAGAGACTTAGCAGGTATATAACTGGTAATATTGTTTCTTCTTCAAGTCTGAAAATGCCAGGTTGACATTGGTTTTGAGAAACAGTCAGATTTTCTTGTTTTGAATTTTTCTGCAGGTTAATTTAAATCCGCCATTAGATTGTTCTCTTAGTAATAGCAGGGAGCTCAGAGGAAACAAGCAGAAGTTTCAGTGGGACAAAAATAGAGTGTTTGGAAGGTTGTTGGTCCAGCACAGACAATTCACAATCAAAAGCTCTGTAGGCGAAGTTCAGTTATCTGACTTTGGCAGTGCTGGGAGAAGAGTAGGGAAGAGGAAAATGGATGTGAATGGACATAGAAACCTAGAAGACTTGAAACTTATTGAGGAAATAAAAAGCAAGAAGATACTATTTGTGTGATAAGTAACTATCTGTGCAATAAAGAAAGCACAGCTCCATATTGTGGCTAGTGAGTGGAGACAGGTGCATTAACAGGAAAGGGACCAAAAAGGCTAACGGAAGCTTAAGGTCCTTTGGATGTTTGGCTTCTGAGAGGTATTAGCCATCCAGAAGCTTGAGTCCTTATTGCACAGGCAGACTCTCTTGCTGCCAAACCAGAGTTGCAGCCACAATAAGAGCAGCACCAGTACTAATAGGTCCTGACAGCTCATGACCCCTGGCTTTATGCCAGGATGCTTCAATGTGTTAACTCATTAACATGGTTACAAGTGCCAGAAACCACCACCATTCCTCTTCCAAGAGTGATTACGCTATTTCCAAGGGTACTAGGCTTTTGCTGCTGTGGTCAAACATCGCACAGAACAACAATTCAAACCAAAGGGAGATTTGTTTTAACTCACCCCTGCTGAGGATTCAGTCCATGACGGATTGGCTTTATGTGTTTGGGCAGAAAATCATGGTGGTGACGCTGTGTGCCAGAGAATCTTCTCTCCATGGTGGTAGACAGGAAGTTGAGAGAAGGGAATAAAGAATGGGCAAATGCAGCCCTAATGACTTAGTCCCTAATGGTACCCCATCCATGTGACCTACTTCTTCCGACCTGATTCATCACCTACCTTTCATCTTATCCAAGCAGTGTCACAATATTACCTTTTCATCTGAGGGGGATGGATCTATTGGTGAGGTCAGATCTCTCAGGAGGCAGCCATGTCCCAATAGACCTCGAACTAGCAATTAAACTCCTAGTCCATGAGCCTGTGGGGGATTTTTCACAGTCAAGCTGTAACATAAGGCTTCACAGCTGCTTGGGGCAGGTGTCCCTATTTGCTAGTCCAAAATTAGCTTCAGCTAGAATTTGTCCATGCCACATAGAAACTGGTACGTTGGACAGAGCGTCATTGCCAAATCTCCTTAGTGTTGGTTCCTACTTCTAATTAGGTTTCATGGTAATATTCCTAATGCCTTTAATATGAGCAAATATTAGTTTCTTTAATGCATAGGCTCCCCACAGTCATTATATCACTGAGTCTCAGTAAAACCATATGTAAATTACATGTATGCCATATAACCTTTATAAATTATATCCAGGCTGCCCCCAAAAGCAGCAAGCCCTGCCCTGGCAGGATTTGCATGAAACTACAGAGTGCCTCTAGGAATTGCTCATGGCAGGAGATTCACTTCCTAGCTCTGGTGGCATGAATTAATTCCCTGCCCTTACAGGTGATATGCAGGCTGAAAGGGCTGCTGCAGCCTCCAGCAAGACCAAGACTGAAAGAACTTCTGAGTTCTTGCAGAATGTTCTCCACAAAACATCCCTGTGACTGGAACACCAAAAAGGCTTGGTGGTGTCAGCCTGACATGCTTCCTGAAGCTGGGGAATGGGAGGGGACACTGCATTCTGTACAGGAGCAGTTCACCTACCCAGGAGAGACTGCAGCTTTCACATGTCTCCTCCTAGCTTGCCCAGAGGGCTTCTTCTGTGTTCCCCCTTACCTCTGATTCTACTCCTGTACCAAATTCCTCTTCCCCACTCTGAACAGGGTGATTTCTTCCTGCTCTGAAGCCTGGTGTCTAGCTGCCAACAGCCTGGAGCTCAGCTTGTAGCTCACAGTTTTATCTAGTCATCTCAAACAAGGCAACAACACATGACATTTCCTCTCTCTATTACATCAGTCCCTGAAGCCTATGCTGACAAGCTCTTGGACCGAATCTTCTGACCACTGAGCTTTTCTTCTTTCCAGCAGTAATTGTACCAACTCTAGGAACTCTTGAGACATACCTTTCATTTTGCTGTGGACATGAGCCCTTGTGTTTTTCAAGGAAACCACCAAATCCTCGATTTTGGCTAAGAGCCTGCTGACCTTCCCACATGCCAGCACGGCCCCTCTGTTCACCCCAACTCGCACTTTTAGCTCCACTTGGTCAAAATTATACTTCTTGTTTCTCTCCATCTTTTGAAACCTCCCTTGATAGGAAACTTCTTTTTTCTATTTTTATTTATTTCTTTAATTTTCATGTGAGTGTGTTCATATGTGGGTGTGGGTACATACCCCTCATGGTGCACACATGCAGGCCCGAGGACAGTCTTGGGTATTGGTCCTTGCTTTTCCACCTTGCTGATAAGAAACTTTCCAATACTTGCTTTTGCCTTGTCCTCCCAGCCTGACGCCAGCCCCTCTATATTTAACAGAGCATATGGTGCTTAGTAAGCATGGTCAGGTATAATTATGGCAGTGCCTGTCCCTTATTCTTTCTGCTGGCATTGATTTGAAATCTTTGTGGCTCCTTACTGTGTATTTAAGTCTCTGCTTCAACATGGTGCCTTATATTCAGAACAAACAGAACCACCTGGCTGCCATCCTCTTCCTGGTCTTTTGTTGGATGGGACAGTCTGGCAGGAAATCAGCCTCCTCAGCAGAACACAGAGACACACTGGCTGGAGGGTGGCTGAGCTGTCTCCAGCTCTGAATCAGCTTCCTGAAGTTATCCCAAGCACAAACTCTGTGATCTACTTAGCTGTGTGACAAGTCACTCCACAGTACCTTCATTTATTATCTATAATGGTGCAGTCATAAAAGCCATCTTCTAGGGCTGAGTGAGCACCAGCAGTTAGAAGGCACAGAGCTTTCCAAGCATGCTCTGCACAGTAGGCACTCTATGTCTGCTCAGATAGCTTTTCTATCATAAGCGTCATAGCTGTGTATGTGTCCCCCATTGGTTGTAGGGACTTCCATGTCAGTTGGTGGAGAAGGTGTTTACTCACTCTTCTAGCCAACGAGCATTCAGACTGCTTGAGGCGAGTGGCTTGGCTGTGCTGTGTGTTATTTCAGACTGTAGAATGGGCCTGTTTCTTGGGTGGAAGAGCAAGGTGGTGCCTGCTGCTGAGCCTCTGCAGATCTTTTAATTAATTGCTATTTGCTGCAATGATGACAGTGGTGTATTAGCTGACATCTGCTTTTATTCTATAGGAGAAGCATTTTTTAAACTGAACAATCATGACTTTCACAGTATGCATATTCAGAAATCTCAGAATCAAAAGAGAAGCAACTCTAACTTTTCTTGTCTGCACTCTCACTGGGTTTTCATATTAATATTTGACACTAACAGCTAACTGCAGCTATTTTGCGACATATGTAGTTTCTCATTCGTCCTTGAAATGAACCTCTAGGGGGCATGATTTCATTCTTTTTAATGGCTGAATAATGCTCCATTGTGTACATGTACCACATTTTCTTTATCTATTCTTCTGTTGAGGGACATCTAGGTTTCCAATTTCTGGGTGTTATGGAATAAAACAGCAATGAACATTGTTGAGTAAATGACCCTGTGGTAGGATGAAGAGTTCAAGTACTGTATTGAAGAGGTATGGAGGGAGTAGACAATTTTTCTCTCTGTTTGAGTTGATGTTGGCTTTGGGTTTGCTGTAAACTGCCTTTATTATTTTGAAATATGTCCTTTGTATCTCTAATCTCTTCAGACTTTTATTATGAATGGGGTGTTGGATTTTTTAAAGGTCCTTTCTGCATCTAAGGAGACCATCATGTAGATTTTGTCTTCCAGTGTATGTGTGTGTGTGTGTGTGTGTGTGTGTGTGTGTATGGTGAATTACATTAACTGATTATTTTATATATTGAACCATCTATGCACCTTTGGAATGAAGCCTACTAGATCATGGTGGATGATCTTTTTGATGTGTTTTTGGATTTGGTTTGCAAGTATTTATTGAGTATTTTTGCATCTATCTTTATAAGGGAGATTGGACTGTAATTCTCTTTCTTTGTTGGGTCCTTATGTGGTTTATTCCCTCATAAGATTAATTGAGCAATGCCCCTTGTGTTTCCTTTTGTGAAATAATTTAAGGGGTATTGGCATTAATTCTTCTTGGAAAGTCTGATAGAATTGTAAACTAAAATCATCTGGCCCTGGGAATTTTTTTGGGGGGGGGGGGTTGGAAGACTTTTAATGACTGCTTCTATTTCACTAGGGGTTATAGGTCTGTTTAAATTGCTTATCCAATCCTGATTTAACTTTGGTAAGTGGTACCTATTAAGAAAATTATCCATTTCTTTTGGTTTTTCCAATTTGGTGGGGTACAGGTTTTTAAAGTATGTCCTTCTGATTATCTAGGTTTCCTTGGTGTCTGTTGTTATGTCTCACCTTTCCTTTCTAATTTTGTTAATTTAGAGAGTCTTTCTTTTAGTTAACTTGGATACAGGCTTGTCAAGCTTATTGGTTGTCTTAAAAGACCCAACTCTTTGTTTCATTGATTCTTTGTAAATACTTTGTTTCTATTTTATTTATTTTAGTCTTGAGTTTATTTCTTGCTGTCTACTCATTTTGGGTATGATTTCTCCCTTTTGTTTTAGAGCTTTCAGGTGTGATTTTAAGCTACTAGTATAAGATCTCTCCTATTTATTTTTAGTGCTATGAACTTGCCTCTTAGAACCACCTTCGTCATATCCCATAAGTCTGGATACGTTGTGTTTTTAATTAAATTCTAGAAAGTCCTTCATTCCTATCTTACCCATTTTTCACTCAATAGTGAGTTGTTTGGTTGTTTCTCCTGCTGTTGAAATCCAGCTTTAATCCATGGTGGTCTGATAGGATGCAGGATGTTATTTCAATTTTCTTGTATCTGTTGAGACTTGCTTGGTGTCCCAGTATGTGATCAGTTTTGGAGAAAGTTTCATAAGGTGTTGAGAAGAAGGTATATTCTTTTGTGTTTGGGTGAAATGTTCTGTAAATACACGTTAGGTCCATTTGGTTTATAACTTCATTTAGCTTCAGCATTTCTCTGTTATTTTTTGTCTAGATCATCTGTGTGTTGATGAGAGTAGGGTATTGATGTCTCCCACTATCAGTGTGTGAGGGTAAATATGTGATTTAAACTGTAGTAGTGTTTCTTTTATAAACGTAGGTGCCCTTGTGTTTGGTGCATAGATGTTAAGAATTACAGGGTCCTCTTGTTGATTTTTCCTTTGATATATGTAATGTCCTTCCCCATCTATTCTCATTAGTTTGGTTTGGAGTTTATTTTGTCAGATATTAAAATGGCTCCAACAGCTTGTACTTGGATCCATTTGCATGTAATATTTTTTCCATCCTTTTACCCTGAGGTGATGTCTATCTTTGATGTTAAGGTGTGTTTCTTTGACTTAGCAGAATGACTGATCCTGTTTACATAACCATTCTGTTAGTATGTCTTTATCAGGAATTGAGACCACTGATGTTGATAAATATTAATGAGCAATGTTTGTTGATTTCTGTTATCTTGTTGTTGTTGTTGTTGTTGTGGTGGTGGTGGTGGTGGTGGTGGTGTGTGTGTTTCTCCTCTTTTGACTTCCTGGCCTGGGATTATTTATTTCTTGCATTTTCTTCAGTGAGATTGACCTCTTTAGGTTGGAGTTTTCCTTCCACTGCATTTTGTAAGGCTGGATTAGTAAATAGATATTGCTTAAATTTGGTTTAATCATGGAAGGTGTTATTTGCTCCATCTATTGCGATTGGAAATTTTGCTGGGTACTGTAGTGTGGGAAGGAACCTGTGATCTCTTAGAGTCTGTAGAACATCTGCCCAGAGCCTTTTGGCTTTTACAGTCTCCATTGAGAAGTCAGGTGTAATTCTAACCAGTCTGCCTTTATATGTTACTTGATCTTTTTTCCTTGCAGCTTTTAATATTCTTCCTTTGTTCTGTATGTTTAGTCTTTTAATTATTATGTGGTGAGGGAGCTTTCTTTTCTAGTCCAGCTTATCTGGTATTTTGTATGTTTCTTATAGCCTTATAAGCATCTCCTCTTTAGATTAGAGATATTTTCTTCTATGATTTTGTTGAAAATATTTTCTGTCCCTTTGACCCGAGTTTCTTCTTCTTCTATTTCTATTATTCTTAGATTTTGTCTTTTCATAGTGTCTCAGACTTCTTAGATGTTTTATGCCAGGAGTTTTTATATTTCACATTTTCTTTGATGAGGAAATCCACTTCTTCTATTGTGTCTTCAATGCTGACATTCTCTCTTCCATCTCTTGTATTCTGTGGCTTGCCTCTGTCGTTCCTATTCCTGAACTTAAAATTTTCGTTTCCAGATTTCCCTCAGTTTGGGATTTCTTTATTAATTCTAGTTCCACATCAGATCTTAAATACTTTTATTCATTTCCTTGTACTATTTGTTTGTGTTTTCATAGGTTTTAAAGGGAGATATTAATTTCCTCTTTAATATCCATCTCTCTCTCTAACATATCCATAAAGTCCATTTTAAGGTCTTTTTCTTGTGATTCAGCTATGTTGGAATATTCCAGGCTTAGTGTGGTAGGGTTTCTGGGCTAAAGTAGAGACGAATTGTCCTGGATGTTATTGATTATATTCTTACATTGGCATCTAGGCATCTAGTTTTATAAAGATTGTAATTCTATGTGCTGATATATGACTTGTCTTTATTGGGTATGTATTTTGCTCCTTGGTTTATGTTGCCTTCTCTGGTTCTTAGAAGGAGATGGGGACTGTGTGTTGTCTGGCAGGAAATTCTTCTGGGATCTTGATAGGTGTGGCCACTGGGGGTTTCAGGTAAAATGTGTTTCTAGGTATTGGGATCTGACAGGTAGTGTAGAAATGAGAATGGGCTAGGAATGGGGAATGGGGGTCCACAGGAGGGAGTTTGAAACAAGATGTTCCACCAGGATCTGCATAGTCCCCTGGGAATGGAGGCAGAAAGTGAGGAAAGGCACAACAGAAAGTCTGATATAGAGCTGGGGATGAGACAGGGGTAGTGGACTTAGAGGAATGGATGGAGAGGTACAGATCCCTAGTCAGGCTACCTTCTTACCTTACTGGAGTGGTCTGTGGGTTCCTAGTAAATACCTCATGGATTTGGGGGCTGGATAAATCAATGAGTTCAGGGAAGAAATGTTGGAGGGTAAGATCTGTGCAATCCACTGGAAATTGGAGCAGGGAGGGAGGGTAGGCACAGCATGTGGTCTGCTACAGAGCTGAGGGAGGGACTGGGGCATTGGATTTGGTTGGAATGGCCAGAGAGTTCCAAGAGAATGCCTGCTGGAGTTGGGGGCCAGGATAAAGCAATGAGTGGGGAGAAAAAAGGTTAAAGGAGAAGTCCTACATGATCTGCTGGAGATGGGGGCAGAGAAAAAGGGGAGGCTGAAGCAGGTGGTCTGACACAGAGCTTGGAATGAGAATGGGGGATTGGAAGTTAGGAGAGGAGAGAGAAGTGAAGATCTGCAGTTAGTCTACCTGCTTCCATGGCAGGAGGGCAACAGAGGATCTTCAGTAAGAAGTTTCATGCCTTTGGGGAGTCCCCATGACCTGACTTTCCTAGTCCTGTGTCTTCTCCAGCTAGGGGACTCTTCTCCATGGCAATGTCACCAGCAAGTGTTTGACACACACTTCAGAGAGAGTCAGCCTCTTCTGGATCCAATGTCACTTCATAGGCATGGCATGCAGTTTTATTTTATTGTATTATAGTTTAGTTTAAGACCAGATCACATACAGCATCATGTGGAGTTAAACACAAGTTGTTTGGGGAGTTCAGATGTAATCGACAAAGGCAGCAGTTATAGCCTAGATACAGCAGAGTTAATCTGTATTAATCCAGAATTAATCTGTTGGTAATTCTTGATTCCCTTGTAACTTCTGATTCTGTTTCTTCATCAAAAAAGAAGAATTTAGTACTAGAAGTGATTGTTAGGATTTCAAAGCTAATATCTCATAAATTTGTTATTATAAGTTATTCTGAAATTAAATAATATGCATAAATATGTGACAAACTGCCAAAAAGAAATGTGTATGTTCATGTATGGCCATCTTAAAAATAAATAATAATATATTCTCAGAAATAACACTTTTATGCAGTTTGCTAGAATTTTTTCTATTTTTAATGTAAGCAATATTAATGAAGTTATCCAGATGATATTTCTTCTAGGAACTTAAAATGGAGTAAAAAAATCCAATTAAGACTTAATAATTAGTAGCCTTCATTGTTGTTTTATTTCATTTGGTTTATAGATGTTAAAACATAAAAGCAAAGTGACAGTCACCTAAACAAATCTTACTTCTGTGTGACATCATCACTGACAGTGCACTCAGTCTGGTTTAGTTCCTTTCCCTCAAAAGCATCCTTTTCAACCAATCAGTGTTCACCCAGACTCCAGATGTCATTGTCCTCATAGCACAGTAAAACCTCCCATTCCCTCAAACTAGGAGAATTCAGGGAAAGTGTACAGTCCTGAGTGTGAGTTTTAGGGCTAAATGTGTAATTAAAGAGTTTGGCAATCTCAGGCACATGATTTGGGGTCCCACCTCCATGTCTTAATCTGCTGGCATCGAAATACCTGCAGGATTAGGTAACTTTAAAGGCCTTACTGGGTCCCACGATGTGCCGGCTAAACCTTCTCTGGACTGTCGGAGAGATGCGGCAGGTGTTGTTACTAGCTGATTGAGAGTTTGTGTTCTCCAAAAATTCATGGGCTGAAATCACTGCCCCTCATGTGATAGCATTAGAATGCAGCTGTAGAAAAATGATTAGATCACAAGGATGCAGATCATAGACTTCCAGTTCTTATAAAAAGAGATCGCAGAGAGCTCCCTTGTCCCTTCCATGTATGATGATACAGCATGAGGGGCCATCTATAGACCAGGAAGGAGGTGTAGGCCTAGCAAAGCTCTGCACTCTTCAGCACTTTGCCCTGCTTAGGTTTCCCAGCCTTCAAAACCATAAGAAAATTAATTTCTGTTGTTTAAGCCACCTAGTCCATGGTACTTTTATACCCAACTAAATAAATGAATTCAGATACACACACACACACACACACACACACACACACACACACACTGCAACAAGTACTCAGATGTAATTTCCAAATTTCTCATAGCTTAAAAAAGTATGCTAGCAATGCCTCATGGAAACAATTAGACTTTTCCTAAAGGGGTGTGTTTTGAAATGTTTGCCCAGAATTGCCGCCCCCACCAATCTGCCAGGGTAATCTCTTCTACCTAACCTCTGAGAATTACCATTGGAGCAAGTGAAGACAAAGTAGTGAGTGTACCCATAATGCAGTAGGTGGACCCTCACCTGCACAAACACAGGCAACAGAAAGGGGACTCAGTGGCAGGGACACAGGAAGTTGAGAAGGAAATGTGGGGGTGGGGTTAAGGGAAGACCTGAAGGAGAGGGAATGGTGGTATGTTTTATACAAATGTCATACATATGCATGAAACTCTCAATAAAACAACTAAAAGAGTAGTGTGCAGAGGCCCAGTGACAGAACACACAGGTTCACATTTATGTGTAACATTTATTAGTAAGCTTAGCAAATTGTTAGTCTAAGGACTTAGAGCTAATTAAATATTTAGAACTGATAAGTTTGTTAGCACACTGAGGTCATGTGATTTTGTCATATAACAAACACTCACAATAATTAATCTAAAGCATATGTTTTCAACCTTATATTATTTGTATATAGAATAACAGTTCAGATATGTAAAACGAATATAGAATGATTTTCAAACTTTAAAATTTATTTATTTATTTATTTTTGTATTCTTGTGTGGATGTGTTTATGGCGACCGTGTGGATGTGCATGCCACGGCACGTGTGCAGCAGCCAGAGCACAAAACAGCCCCATGAAGTCAGCCTTTCCACCCACCTCTGTGTGGCTGCTGGGATCAAACTCTGGTTGCCAGACTCTCTGAGTCACCCAGCCAACCCTCAAACTTACATCATAGGAAGCTATAGACAAAGCCTGGCTTAGCTAAAATACTGGGCCAACATTTTTCACATGATAATAAGATCAGAGAAAAAAATATGTAAAAATCTAAGTGCCTTTCTGCCTGCCAGGGTTAGAATAGCCACAGGAAGGCAAGATCCCTCTGTAATTTACCCATGTGTGTACTCACACTTGCATACCCTCTCTCACACAAACTGATGTACACACACAGAGGAAGCAAAATCAAACATTTCCCAGAAATTCAAGGACAAGGTGGCAAAAAGTTCTAATGAGTTTTTAAACAGCTCCCTAAATGAAGGTTTGAATAAAGAACCTCCTTGGGTGTGATGTGAATTACCAACTGCTATAGCGATTTAAAGAATGGAGTCCCTGGGCCTGCCTCGATCCAGCTTTCCTCCTGTGGAAGACACAGTGGAGGTGCTAAATCTGGGAATAATTTTCAAGATTGGTCAGATGGGAGAAGACTCCTTAGTCATAGGAGACAAAATAAAGGCTTTGAAGTAAACTCAGCAAAGCAAGCAGGCTGTAAGCAGAGATGCGTTCACCTCAGAGTGGAAGCTCCTGTGTGGAAGACTCACGACACCACAGGACCAGGTCCTGCACAACAAGGGATGGATCTTCAGTGCGTGGTGGTAGAACGTCATGTGTCGTTGACAACTGATTCCCCTAGGGACCTCCAGGAAACTGTTACTTACACCAAACTGATTTCATCATCTTCCTTCAGTTGTGAGAAGACTGCCTTGAGGAAGAACTGGGAATGACGGCAGGAAAGAACTTAAAGCACTTGGGGAGCCAGTGTTTGGTTGTCTATAGAGCAAGAATCCAGCTGTGAATGAGCAAAGTTTGTGTCAATTTTGAATGAGTGGCTGTATTGAGAAGAGGGCCTAAACAGACTACTGAGACAGCCGTGCCTGTAATCCCAGACACTCCGGAGCTTAGGCCTAGCAGGAAGTCTGTAGGTCATGGGATATGGGCCCTCAAAGGAATCCTACGTCTCCCCTTCCTCTCTTTCATTTCCCAGGCACTATGAAGCCAATAGCTGCATTCTGCTATCCGCTCTCACCATGATGTTCTATGCCACCCCCAGTCCACAGCAACAGGAGCAGTGGTCATTGGCTGGTACCTCTAACTGTGGGTCAGAATGCTCTTCCTCTTTTTAAGTTGATTCGATCAGGTGTGTGCCGTGACAGCAGAGAGCTGGACACTACCTATTCTCAGATTCCAGACTCTTGATTCACCATCTGTATGACTGAACCAACTTGCTGTTTCTAGTCTGTTTTTTAAATTTCATTTAATTGCGGCATACATTTATTGACCTATTCCAGATAATGCTTTATAGGATGTGTTTACTGAGAGTTCCATATAAAGCTTTTTTCATATCAATTATTTTGATCATGTTTTCTCTCTCCCCTATCCTTTCAGATTTACTCCACCTCCCTACACAGTCACCTCCACCCCTTTAATGCATGTTCAAAAACAAGCAAACGGCACTCTGGCCAGGAAAGCAGGTATGCTTCTGCATTTCAGAAGGTCTCACCATCCTACAGAATGGAAAAGGATTTTTTTTTACCAAATATACATCCAATAGAGGGTTAATATCTAAAATATATAAAGAACTCAAAAAACTAGATATCAAGAAAACAAGTAACCCTATTTATAAATGGAGTACACATCTAAATAGAGAATTCTCAATAGAAAACTCAAATGGTTGAGAAATACTTAAAGACATGTTTAACATCTTTAGTCATCAGCAAAATGAAAATCAAAACTATTCATCTTACACCTGTCAGAATGTCTAAGATCAGTAAAACAAGTGGCAGCTCATGCTGGCAAGGATGTGGAGTAAGAGGAACACTCCTCCATTGTTGGTGGGAGTACAAATTTGCATAGTGAGTATGTATGTGTGGCGGTTCCTCAGGAAGCTGGGAATAGATCTACCTCAAGATCTAGCTATACCACTCTTGGGCATATGTCTGAAGTGTGCTTCGTCTTACCACAGAGACACTTGCTGACCCAGGTTTGTTGCTGCTCTATTTATAATATCCAGAAATTAGAAATAACCTAGACATCCCTCAACAGATAAATGGATGAAGAAAATGTGGTACATTTATATGATGGAATATTACCCAACTATTAAGAAAATGACATGATGAAATTTACAGGTAAATGGCTGTAACTAGTAAAAGTCATCCTCAGTGAGATAACTCAGACCCAGAAAGACAAATATGAAATGTATTCACTTATGTGTAGATATTAGCTGTTAAGTCAATGATACCAAGCTGCAATCTTGGACCCAGAGAGGTTAGGTATAGAGTAAGGGACTAGGGAAGAGGGCCAGATCTCCCTAGGATAGAAAAATACAATGGATTGTTATGGATGGATGGAGGGGGCTGGAATGGGAGGATCAAGTAGGGAGGAGGAGGATACAGAGGGTTGAGGGAGGGAATATGGGGAGAGACAGCTAAAATTAAGGGCTACTTGAGGGGTAGTATGGAAACCTAATACAGAAGAAGCTTCATATATAGGCTATATATAAAGGCTATCAATATAAAATTGTCAAATAATTGGAGAGACAGAGCCTCAACTGGCTATTTCTTGTCACCAAATGAAGCTTCTAATACTGGATTTGAGTAACATCTAGTTGAGTCATTGGCAAAAGAGTTCCCATGGACACCCCAAACAACCCAGGCTATTGCCAGGCTGTAGGTTGTTCTCCATAAACTGACAACAACACCCACAATCCACGGAACATGAAGAAGTTGAATTGGTGCCTACCTAGGGCCTTCACCCCAAGAGCTAGTGTCTCCGTATAGGAAGATACTCTGCATGCTACCAAAGGAGAAATGTAAACATCAACCCTTTGATCTCTAATGGCGTCCTTGACTGAAAGACTTGCTAGTGCGATGGTGGCACAAAGCTTGTGGGAGTGACCAACCAATGTCTGATTTGACTTAAAGCCCACTCCAGAGATGGAGCTCATCAAGGCCCACTCCATGAGATGGAGTTCATCAAGGCCCACTCCATGAGATGGACTTCATATCTGACACTATTGGGGTGACCATAAACCTGAGCCTAGTTAGTTAGCCCAGGGACCTGTGGGAAAACCAAATACTACTGTTCTAATAAAAGAACATAGCAATAAAATGATTCCTAATGACAACCTTCTGTAGACATGTAACATGTAACATGTCTTGCTCAGCCATCACAGAGAAGCTTCCTCTGGCAGCAGATGGGAGCACATGCAGAGACCCACAGTCAGACAATATGCAGACAGGGAAAGACCTTTGAGCACTTATTCCTAAATGGCATGTCTCTGTCTGATCCCTCCTCTCAGGTCTTAGGGTACCCTGGGGAACAGAAGGCAGAAAGTGTAAGAGCCAGAGGGAATGGAGGACACCAAGGCACCCTAAATCAACAAGATCCATGCATGTGTGAACTCACAGAACTGAAGCAGCATGCACAGGTCTGCACAGGTCTGCAACACATGGGATCCTAGCGCTGAAAGAAGTGGACATGTGCCCCACCCCTAATCCAGGCACTTACTCCATCTGACAACCATTTACAAATGAAAACTTAGTTTTCTCCCAGGGCGTCTCTTAAGAGAAATCAAACTGCTGCATGCTCAGAAGAAGATGGCCAGCAGAAAAAAGGAATTCAGCATCACCTTTGGAGGGTCCTTGTCTCATATTGTCTTCTCAGGGACTTTTTAAAAAAAATTTTAAATTTTTTATTTTATCTCACATTTTTTTGTTTTTGTTTTGTTTTTCAAGACAGGGTTTCTCTTTGTAGCTTTGGGGCCTGTCCTGGAACTTGCTCTGTAGACCACGATGGTCTCGAACTCACAGAGATCTGCCTGCCTCTGCCTCCTGAGTGCTGGAATTAAAGGCATGCACCATTAAAAAATATTTCTTCTGTCTTTTTAACCGTAAGTCCATTGTGTATGTAGTATGGGTTCCAGTTCAGTGTTTTCATGAGATTCAAGTGTGAGAATGAGTGGGTCTCAGTGTCTGTTTCGTGCCTTTCCTTGGGCTCTTTTCTTTCTCTTTGTTTGTTTGTTTGTTTGTTTTGTCCAATTCAGATGTGTTAGTTTTTGATTTATCTTATTTTTTATTATCTCTAAGAAGCCCATTTGTTTTCTAATGAGACACAGAAATGGGGTGGACCTGAATGGGAGGGAGGTGAGGAGGACCTGAGAGGAGTAGAGGGAGGGGAAACCATAGTCAGAATGTACAGAGGAAAAAAAAATATTGATTTTTTCAATAAAAGAAAAAAAATAAAAAAAGATCCTCTGTCAACCATTGCCACAGACTTGCTAACTTAAGTTGGTTCTGTCCAAAAGCAACAGTCTGGAAACATGACTCATGCAGCAAGCAGGTTGTTTTTCTAGATCTTGAAGGCTCAGCTTGGAAGATTGTCAGAAGACATTAGCAGTGGGAGGATTCACAAATACTAATTTCAAGATAAATACAATGGACAGAGCAATTCAAGCCTGTGCATTCTGAAGCACACAGAAATAGCCTCTACAACCCATGGTGATATGAAGTATAAGTTATGGTGGCTGGAGTTTCTTGAGCACACTTGGAGAATTGAACTGAATTAATTCCTATATAGCAATCATATTCTTTAGATACATTAGGAAAGGATTCAGAATACTTTCCCGGATTTAAGAATGATGCACTCGTAGTTGAAAATAAAAACCACTATTTTTCTGAGCAGTGACTGGTAGGAAAGCAGGTGTATGGATGGATCGGGTGCATACATCTCTTTCTGGTTCAATAGTTTTACAAGCATCATTAAATATTTGTGAGCCTCAGTTTTCTCATCTATAAAATGGAAATTTTTGTTTCCTCATGAGTGTTCTAAAGTGAAATAAAATGCATTTAAAAGAATGTTGTATACAGTTACTGGCCATGTAGTTTTTTTTAAAGATTATATAAGCTGTTCAGATTTTTGAGGAAAGTTTTCACTAAAGTATTTAATATAATGAAGATAATTTGTGATTGTCAAAATATAATTATAAAAATTGGTATTCATCCATCTTTTGCTGAGCTAAGAGGGTTTGTAGAACTTTGTGTATTTCTGTCAGTGGTCACCTATTGATAGTAGAGAAGAAAAATAATGGTTTAGTAAATATGGTATGGCTAAGAACTACAGACAACCAAGGAAGGCTGAGTGAGAGAGGAAGAAAAAATCTTCCTCAGGGAAAAACACACCAGTTATTTATCCAATACCAAATGGTCAGCCCTGAAAATATTCATACAAGTAACATTATACAGACTGGACAAGTTGCATTTATGTACTTCAGAATATACATGTATATAAATATACATATATATGTATGTATGTATGTATGTATGTATATATGTATGTATGTATGTAACAACAATTAGTGAAAAAAGAGGCCATAAATTTGAAAGAGAGCAAGGAAGAGGTATGTATAAATATGGGGGTTTGGAGGAAGGAAAGTGAAGGGGGAAATTATGTAATTATATTATAATCTCACATAATAAAAGAAATAATTTCAAAATTACAAGAAAATGTATTATACTTAGACTGTAAAATATTAAGTGAGGTCACATAATTTCAGAAGGAAAAATATTTATATTCTCTCTCATTTGCGGAATCTATACACATATAATACATGTATATATATTAACAAATGTACATGTGGCTATAACAGGAAGGAAAAAAGAACAAGATAGGCTGACTATAAGGGGATGAGACACAACTGAATTTAAGTAATGGACATGAATTATGAGAGAAGATACAAAGGTAATTGTTTCTATGGGTCTAATTCTGTCATGTGCTTTTGTGTTTTGATGGTTGATAAGTACATTAAAATATATGCAATACTGAAATTGTAAAATTTCATGTGATGCTTGCACAACTTTCATCCAGAATACCTATTCTAACCTTATAGAAGTTTGTTGAGCTGTATAGACTTTGGTTCTGGCTAATTTTAGTGTGTCATACTTCTATTTACTTGAAAATATTATGATAATGTCTGTAAGGTTAAAAATTTAAACAAAATTGAGCTGTTTATCTGACCATAAGTAGAGGCTTTCTGATGACAGACCAGGGGAAGGTGATGGTGTCGCCATGGATGACAGACAAGGGGGAGGTGATGGTGTTGCCATGGATGACAGACCAGGGGGAGGTGATGGTGTTGCCATGGATGACAGACCAGGGGGAGGTGATGGTGTTGCCATGGATGACAGACCAGGGGGAGGTGATGGTGTTGCTATGGACAGCTTTCTCATGACCACTGGGACCAGACTCCCAATCTCCAGAAGATTACTGTTCCTCTAAGAGAACAGGATTAAAAAGACGCTTTCACAGAAAGGCTTCGCTTTCACCCTTATATGGAAAGCAGTCATCCAAAATACCCTGTTGTAACCAATCAACCTTTTCTATTGTTCTGTTTCTGCCATTCAAGGAAATTAACTTGGAACTTGCTAATGCCCTTTTTGCTGTTACATTTTCCAGCCTGTCTTACTTTATAAGGACAACTTCTACTCATTCTGTAAGAACACTTGTCTTATTACATATAAGAAAATGTTTGATTCTAGAATAGAAAGATAAAGTCAAGTACAATTATTAAACCAAAAAAAAAAAGAAAAGAAAAAAGAAAAAGGGTAATGTGGTTGCCTTCATCATTTTGTAAATAATGCCACAAAGATATCAAGGTATCTCAGTTCGGCCAGAAGAAGAATCTTCTGGAAAGCTACAACTCTTTTCTTCCCAATGAAAATGAAGTGTGAAGACTAAAATTGCCACAAGCAAGAATACCCCTGATGTATCACAAGGTAGTCAGAGGTGGTCTGGTTTTAATAGTACACTCAACAAAAGAGGCTATATCTATCTATCATTCATTACATTACATTCTATTTGCAGTGATCATTGACTCTATGCATTGCTATTAAATTCTGCAATACAATAGAAAAAAGATCCTATGACCATCGCCATGACTCACTCTAACAGAAAGACAGCCATTAGCCATTTACCACACAGGTAAAACAGGTAAGTTCCTTTCTCCTGATAGTTACCATTCTCATAGATATGATATTGTGACTAGTAAGACTTGAGGCCTCTTTGTCTCAATGGGGAAAAATTCTTTACTGCTTCTTGTGTATAGTGCCTGAGTCTTATCTATTAGTCACTTTCTGGATTGGAGCAGGGCCATCTTCAAAGATCTGAGTACACTGATTATATATTGGCATTTACACTTAATAGAAAAACCTAAATTCATAAAACCTTTATAGATTGTTCAGAAAATTTTGTCCTAAATATTTATAAAAAGGAAAACAACCAAAATCTAATATCTAATCAGCTATCTGAAGTGCTTAAATGCTAATTAGCATGATATTTATTTTCTTCCATGAAACACTGACATTTTGCATTTGAGGTGCACTTTAAGAATTTCTCCCTCTTGTTTTTGTAATTTTAAACAAAAATCTATTACACAAAGGTTGTCAGATAATTGGAGACTTCTCTACTTTGTACACAATTATTCTCACTCTCCACAGAAAGGCTGATTCTGAACTTCTCGTCTGGTGATGCAGGAATAGTAGAAATGCCTTGGTTTAAACTGAAAGCAGAACACTGGCTCTTCCACCTCATATCAGGAACATACACATGACTTTATTCAAAAATACAAAATAAATTATCTGTAGGCATGGGCAATGACCACAGTAAACCATTATATATTATCAATGGAAACCAGAAACTGATGGTTACAGTGATCAGCTAATCTTTTTTCAGCCATTTTCTTCAGGTGACTTCTCTGAAGTTATTTGTGAGGAACCTGCCTTGAGTTTGTAGTCACAGTTCACTGAGAAAGTGAGTTAGAACATGCCCCCTTCCATTCCCACCATTGTTCCTATTCCAGGGCCCTTCTCTTCTGTAGGAATTTCTGTCACTACACCTTCTGCTGTAGTTAACAAGGAGTCCATCCCAGTAGCATCCAGTAAAGCAGCTCTTACCATCTTTGTTGGATCAATGATCCCCTCTTCCACCATGTTCACAAAATCTTCAAGCATAGCATCCTAACCAACTTCCAAGGAGCTTTGCAGCATTTTTTCAATTATCAGTGATCCTTCAACACCTGCATTCTTAGCAATGGTCACTGCAGGAGTTTTGAATGTTCCTTGAATAACTTCCATACCTATTTTCTATCTTCATTAGCAGGCTCTAGTGAATCCAAGGCTGGGTTGCACCAAAGCAAGAGCAATCCCCTCCTAGAGCAACCCCTTCTTCTGCAGCTGCTCTCGTAGCTTTGAGAGCATCCTTTGAAGGGATGATTAAAGTGCTCTTCAACCTTCAGCACAGTTACTCCATCTGAAGGTTTAGCCAGTCACTCATTCCACTTCTTTTCACACTCACTAGTTGTGGTGTCTAACTGCTCAGTGATTTCTCGAATATGTTTTTCAATTTAAGCTGTCACCTTTCCTTTCAAGAGCATGATGTTATCTTTGGTGATAATAACCTCTTCAAATTTTCCTAAGTCATGAGCTTGGACATCTTGAAGACTTAGATTCACCCCTCTTCTTCAAATACTGCACCACCAGTGCAACAGCCGTATCTTCAAGCTGGTTCTTCCTATTGTCCCCAAACCCTGGAGCTCTGGCTGCTACAACCTGAAGACCAAATTTTAGCCTCCTCAAAGCCACTGTGTTTAGAGCTTCTGCATCACCATCTTCAGCAATGGCTTTCCTGGGAATTGGGAATTGGGAAATGGGCATTGGGAATTTAGAGAGCAGGTGCAATGGACTGCACACTAGAGTTTTCTGCACCGAAGCTTTCACTTTTTAAGGCTTATATTCCGGACACAGCTTTCACTATTATTTCCTCCTTTATTTCCTGTCTCTCTTTGTCTGTTCTTCTCTATTACAAATGATTATTATGTAACAGAAGGCCCTCTGTATAAAATGCTCAGACTGCATCAAAAGAGAAAGGCATCCCTGCCTTTGCAGCATGTGCAGACAAACGAGAGACAGTGGGTGACTCCTGCCAAGAAGACATCGAGAACAAATAGGAAAACCCAAATGAGAGAGTGGAACAACATCTCTGAAGAACTGTGAAGCTAAAATGGGTGACAGGTATTCAAGGAAAGGGCTTGATCTAATTTGCATCTTCAGATGCACATGTGGGTTGCAGTGTAAAGAAATTGTTCGAGCAAAAGCTCTTAATCCCCAGTGGGAAAATGTGTTGCTAGACACATCTCTGAGCACACCTTGGGAGAACCTGAGAATCTGCATTATTGCAAACTCCCAGAAGATACACACTTTTGGGAGCCATTCACTGACAAAAGAGAAAGCCAGGGTGCAAGGATAGTTAGGAGAGTTACCATTCCAGGCAAACAACGAGGGTGGCCTGGACTACGGAGGAGTCAGAGGGATTGGACAAAAGCGAAAAGCCAAGAGATCCCTGAGTTATACAGGGTCAGGCTTGGCAATTCATAGGCAGCAGGGATGAGAGAAAGAACAACCAAGGAAACTTCTGATGAAAAGCCCTCAAGTGGATGGGGTGACAGAAATAGGGGAGACAGGAAGAAAGGGAGAGCTAGTGCAGAAGGGGCAGAGTGGGGTCCAGCGTGAAATTTGGTGCTTCAGTTAGGAATGTAGGCTCTGTAGACAGCCTTCCTAAATTTGGGCACTAGCCTCGCCCTGCACCAGCTGGAGAAGTCCAGGACAACCCTCAGATTGCTGTGCTCTAGTCTCCTCAGTTTAACAGTGTTAAAGTTAGTATCCTCCTTGTAGGTCTTCTGGGAGTGTGGAGTCTGCACCAATGTTTGGCATCTAGGATTACCCAGCATTTCCGAACTGATTTCATCAATCCTGAAATGCTGTCTGTCTCAGGCTTCTTAAATTTGGTTGCTTTGTTTATTTGGAGTCTTCTGTATAAAGTTTCTTTTGCCATTTCTCTGTTCCATTCATATTTACTCTCTGGGTTAAAATGGAAGGCCGCTTCTTCCATGGAGCCACCTGACTGTCCTGAGACAGTGGTCTCTGCTCAGTTCATACCGTAGGGCTCTCTAGCAGGCCCAAGCTTTGCTTACAGATTTTGCCCTTTTTCCTTCCCTTTCCCTTGCTAAACCATTAGATTACATTCCTAAATCTAGCCCCCAAGTTCTATTCCCTCATGTGGCCACTGACTCATTCTTGAGTCTAAACACCAAGGTCCAGCAATCAAAATTCATTATTTGGCTACACTCGCTAACATGTCCAATCAGGTTTTATCAACTCACAATAGCACAGACTTCCCCTTTTCTCCTTAAAAACCCACTCCTGCAAGAAACACCTGCTGCTATGGCTCTTGCCTTTGCCCAATCCCGAGCGCCCCACCCCCATCCCCAACCCCAGCACACCTTCACACACGCTCTGCCCTGCTTGCCTCTCTGGGGTAATAAATTTCTTTTTATAAAATAAATATAAATAAATAAAAATTTGGTGTTGGGGTGTGTTCTGAGCTGATTCCAAATTGCCTCGTTATCTATACCATCTGTCATTTATCACCTAGTTTTAGAACCAAGCTTTCAGACTGGTTTTCTGATGCTTCACTGGCCGTAGTAGAGCCTGTCAGAGTTTCTGGTTTTCATTTATCCACAAAATCACTTAGTGAGTGAACCCTTACAATTAATTCACTCAGAGTGGACCTTTAAAATTAGTGTGTGAACATTGAGGGAACCACTGCTTTAAATTCTCACGTTTTGAATTGGAGTTAGGGATAGTGTCATGATTTATTTGTTTTTGATGAATTACACTTGCACTCAGATCCACCACTACCTTTTCCTTTTTGTTTTTTGTTTTTTTTTTAAATAACCCACTGAGTCCAATTTATGAATCTCATACACTCATGGGTATGGGGTCATGCATGGGTACATGGTCAACATACTACGGTCACACCCTTAGGGAAAATGTACTCTCCAACCGAAGTCAGCAATTGTCAACTGTTCCTCAGTTAGGATCAGGGGCTCCCAAGCCCTTCTGCCCTCCGTGAGAGAACGCTGGCTGCTTGTTCTTCTGCAGGACTTAAGCAAGCACAGCTGCTGTGAGTTCGTGAGTACAGTGGTCCTCTCGTGTCAAGAAGACACTGTGAGGCTGTGGTCCCCCTCAACCACAGCCCTTACAATCTTTTCACCCCATCTTTTGTGATGGTTTCTGAGCCCTGGGGTATGGGTGTGACACAGATGTCCCATTTGTGGCTGAGCATTGACACTTATTAAGAAATATATAATCTTGCATTTATTTTTAATTTTTAAGCTAACTGAATGGAACTAGAGAAGACTGTTTTGAGTGAAATAAGCTATATACAGACACAGTCTATATATCCTCTCTCACACGTGAAAGTTAAATTTTTTTCTAGCTGTATGTGGAATACTGAGGCTGAGAGTGATAGGAGAGGCAGGTAATAGAGGAAAGTTGGATATTAGGTACCAAAACACAGAAGAGGGAAGTTCTGTAACATAGAGAGAGGTTAGAGTTAACAATGAGCTTTATATATTATATGAAGAAAGAACATGAGAGCTTCAAACATAAATTCTGGATGAAGATGCTAACTGTCCTGACTTGATCAGTGTGCACTGCATACACAGGCTGCAACATGACACTGCACCTCATGAGTATGTATAATGCTTCATTAATACTTTTTTTGAAGTGACGGGTAGGAGGGGCACATCCAATGGACTCACTGGTATATTTGTTTCCTCATCTGTGACAAACACATACACACATCAGTCCTCTCCCTTTGTCCCCGGCCTCCGTGAGGGTGATGGAAACACTGCTCCATCTAGAATGAGGCCCCAACCTCAGGGACACAGGCAAACTTACTACACAAAAGGACTGAGTGGAATGAGATGAAAGTGAAGGTGATAGATTCTTACACTCTGCATCAATGAAATCCCTGTCTTCCATCGTCATTTATAGCTCGATAGCCCATTATTTAGAGCTGGATGAAGAAGAGATTCTCAACTGCAGGAGACCAGGACTTCTTATACTTTTGTCCACGAGTGATGCCTTTTTACTGAGAAGCTTTTGTATGACACAGGTATATACAGGTATGTAGGTATGTAAAATAGTTATGTAATGTAAACATTTACTGATGATGAATCATAAAGATATTTGTTTAAAATAAACTGGGGATGTGGAGACTCAGGCAGTAAAGAACTGGGCACACAAGCATGAGGACCAAAGCTCAATCCCAAGAACCCACATAAAAAAAAAGGCATGTTGGCACATACAAGGGATCTCAGTATTGGGGGGGCGGTGAATGACAGGTGGGTCCTTGGGTCTGGTTCATCGACCCTTCTACTCAAATCAGCAAGTTCCAGGTAGAGAGAATCTGCCTCAAGAAACAAGATGAAGGGTGGCAGAAGATGACACCTAATAGTGACTTCTGCCAGCCTCACAAACATGTATACATATATATGCACACCTATACACACATGCACACCCACACTAATACATACACACACATGAAAAACAATTCTTTTTAAAGACAAGACTTATTTATTTTCTTTTATGCACATATGTATTTTGTTTACATGGATATATATGCACCATGTGTGTGCCTGTTGCCCATGGAGGCCAGAAGAGTGTGTCACATCCTCTGGAACTGGGGTTAAGTGTGGTTTTAAGCTGCCATGTGTGTGCTGGGAACTGGACCCAAGTCCTCTATAAGAACAGCAAATGCTAACCATTGAGCAATCTCTCCAGTCATCTTCCCTTTTAAAACATGATTAAAGAAAATTTTCATACTATGGAGATGGACATGCTTATTTATTTCAACATACGGTATTAAATTTTGGCTAAATATTTGACACTTTAGGACATAGACTATTGTCAATGTTTTTTAGAGTTGGTTAATATTTTTATTTTATAATTGTCATTCCTGTACATAAATATGGAGAGCAAAATGAAAAATTATGACATTTTAGACATTTTTAGAAATTCTGTCCTAATTTCAATTCAATATTCATTGAGCATTTATTTTTATAAATCTCAAGTCATCAACTCAAACAACATTACAACTTGCTGACAATTACATACATGTACAGAATGTACTGTGATCATATTCACCCCTTATTACTCTTCCTTACCCCTCTTCCATCTTTGCTGACTCTCTTCAACCTAACTATTCCCTGCTCCTGTGTGTGTGTGTGTGTGTGTGTGTGTGCGCATGCGTGTGTACGTGCATGCATGTGTGTTTGTGTGTATGTGTGTTGTTGGATGTTTTTGCTCTTTTGGGGGTCTGCCACCCAGCTCCCAAATAAATCATTCATAGAGGCTTATTCTTAATTATGAATGCCCAGTCTTTGCTTGGCTTATTTCTTGCCAGTTTTCCTTAAATTATCCCATCTACCTTTTGCCTCTGTACTTTTTTTTTTTTTTTTTTTTTGGTTCTTCGAGACAGGGTTTCTCTGTGTAGCTTTGCGCCTTTCCTGGAACTCACTTGGTAGCCCAGGCTGGCCTCGAACTCACAGAGATCCGCCTGTCTCTGCCTCCCGAGTGCTGGGATTAAAGGCGTGCGCCACCACCACCTGGCTTTTGCTCTGTACTTTTATCATTCTCTTACTCTTACTCTGTTGCTTGCTGTGTAGCTGAGTGTCTGGCCCTTGATGTCCTCCTCCTTCTCTGGCTACTTCTTTTATCTCCTTTTCCCCCAGATTTCTTCTTCTATATATTCTCTCTGCCTGCCAGCTCCACCTATCCTTTCTCCTGCCTTGATATTGGCTATTCAGATCTTTATTAGACCATCAGGTATTTTAGACAGGCACAGCAACACAGCTTCATAGTGTTAAACAAATGTAATCAATATAAACAAAAATCAATAAAATCAAAAATAATATTCTGTTGTGGAATTTAAATGTACTGAAATGTGATTTTGATTGTATGTTAATAAAGTTGCCTGGGGGTCAGAGCTATTAGAGCCATAGCAAGAGTGTGGCGGTGATGGCACATGCCTTTAATCTCAGTACTTGGTAGAAAAGCTAGGTAGATCTCTGTGTGTTCAGGATACAGCCAGCATTGGAGACACATGCCTTTAAGACCTGGGGGCTGTACATACAGACAGTGACGAGGCAGTCATGTGTTTGGGTTTACAACCAATGAGAAGGCAGAACAAAAAGACTATTTAAAGACATACACACTGGAAATAGGTCTCTTTCGGAGATCTAGAACAACCGCAGGAGGAAGGGTGAGATTTTAGCTCTGAGCTCTGACCTCTTGGCTTTCTCTTTTACATTGGTTCTGTGTTACATCTACAATATTCCCCAACATTTCCCTTTTGTCTAAATAAAAAGAAATGTTTTAAATTTAAAATAGTATGACTACATATAACAAAAGTTATCAAGTAAGAATTACATTTATAATATTCTGTTCATTTGTAGTTAGCATATTCAAAGAAAAAATGCATTATCTATCCTATCTTAGTGAATCCAATGTTTTACACCTAACTTACTTTCTATCATAACTAAGAAAACCTGCACCTATAACTATCTTGTCTTCAACTCCATCAAAGACCCATAAGGATGTAGTATTAACTAACAACAGAGACATTTGGCTGCCTGGACAGTCACCAAAGTTTCTCTGCAATATCCATCTTCAGCCTATAGGCTCATAGTATCTGGCAGAATTTTCAATAAAGCAGGAATTTTGGACTGTCCTGCCTTGTTTTAGCAAAGGTCAGTGGTCACTTTCCTGTGGGTCCTGCATGTCCAGTTGATACAACATACTGTCAAACAGGCCAGGCATGAGCGGCTTCTCGCCCAGATGGCTAGCCTTGCTGCATTGAAAGCAACTACATAAGGAGTTTCTTCAATGTCCATTATCTCTGAAGTAAATTGGTGCTGTCAGGAGCAGATGTGTCTCATTGTCATGAAAAACCTTAAGTTAACAACATTTTAAATTCTATAGGTATTTGAAGTGTCTGAAAACCATTTGTCTTCTAAAACATATCTCTATATAATCTTAAGAGCATACCTAACATATCTACAAATTTGATTTTTATAAATGACTAACCACTAACCTATGTTTCCTGATTATCCTATATCGTTTATAATAATAGCTTTCAAAAACTAGAACTTCACCCTACATTTCCAAATGAACTGAATAGGCACAATATCTCAAACAAAAATAGAAACATATATACAATATGTTGTAATAAAAATAACCTTAAATTTTTATCAATATACAAAAATCCTTTAAACAAGAGTAGAAACATATATACAACATAACAAAAATAATCTTAAATTTGTATCAATATACTATATTCCTCTAAATGATAATAAACATCCATAACCACCAAATAACCAAAAGCCTCCACACCCCTCTTGGGAATGTAGACATTGTATTCTCCAAACTGTTTCCTGCTGTCTGTGGACAAACTATTTTTAGGGTCCCAGAGGGAAATTTTGATATAATGACCAAGTCCTGGGAAGACCAGCAGTGACTTCTGCTGATCGATATCATCTGTCAAGTTTTAGAAGGTCTTGCCTGATCAAACCTGATCCATATTATTGCTGAAGGAATCCACAGATTCTTGTCTCTTGTGGAAACAAAGCAAAAACTCTTCTCCAGAGCATTTTTGTTTTCCATTTAACAAATATATTTTTTTGACTTTTTAAAAGTTAAGTCATTTCTAAAGTATATAGGCTGATTTATTTCAACAGTCCCATTTTCAATACCAGGTTTCTTTAAAGCTGCCCTTTGCTTTTCATGGGTCAAAAAATTCAAAATCAACACAGTAACATACAGGATTCAGACTCCCTGTGTATTTCCCATCTTATACGTCTTTTTTCTTTTATATTACTTTTACTCTCTCTTTAAAGACTTTATTTTCAAACTATTCATTTCTTTCTATGACTATACCCTTTTTCTTTTAAGCCTATGCACATTGTTAAACACTCTATAACCTGTTTAGAGGTTTTTCCATCTAGGCCTCTTTTATTGTGTATCTTCAGCCTTTTTTGACAACATGAGCAAAATTTAAACTGCTAAGGCACACCTGGATCCTTCACATGTAGCTCTCACCTGGCTCTGCCTATTTCTTGGGTCGTGAAAGCAAGCGTGAAACTCGTGGCCAGTAAGAGGTTTGTCTGACCAGGAACTGCATTCAACCTTCCTAGAGCTCTAGAATGCTGATGCTTGTGCTGTGGCAGGCGTTTTTAGTTGTTGTTGTTTTTTCCTACTTAATGTATTGGCTGCTCAAGGGCTCACCAGCAGGCAGAAACTCTTAAAGGAGCTGGGTCTACCTCCAGCGTCCAGGGTCCAGGAACCAAGAGCGCCAGCCCATCCAGATCTCGGGTCTTCAGGGTCCTCTCTTGGCCCTGCCTTGTAGGCGTGACAGTTACTGAAGCCTCAATGGTGGTTGGACCTTCCAGATCAAAGCTGGAATGGCTACCCACTACAAAGAGTGACAGAGGGAAACACCCCCACTGACTTCTGGCTTCCACAGAGGTGCTCACACACACATGAACAGGAACACATGCTACAGCACACATACAAATGATGAGCTATACATGACATTCTAGTAAGAATAAATACTGTGGATATCATTCCCTAAGAGCTTTGTGTCTAGCATGAGCAGTATTGCTTTTAACAATGAATTCTAAAAGGATGGGCTGGCTCTCTTGGTTCCTGCTTATCTAAAACAAACCTATCAAGTTTCTCTGCCACAAGAATCCCCCAAACTTTCAATATGCTCCTGTGGATGTCCAAGCTTCTTAAGGTGGTCACAGTGTTCAATATCATCTAATCTTCATTTAATCTAAAGATGTCTAGTTACAAAGATAAAGCTGACTATTGAGCATAGGATATATGTTGGTAGCAGTATTCTTACAAAGCTGAACTTAGTGTTTGAAACTGCTTATACAGATTTGATGCTCTGCATTCCTGATCATGAAATGCAGATGACTGCTTCCATCCATCAAAGACCAAGGAAGTCAGCACAGCCATGAAGGTGCAAAGCAGTATTCTTTTTTAAAAAACATAATTTTGTATTGATTATTTGGGAATGTCACATCATGCACCCCAATCCCACTTATTTCCCAGTCCATTCATGTCCACTCCTTACCCCTATAGTGTCCCCCAAAAGAAAATTTTAAAAATGTTAATTAAAAACAAAACAAACAAAGAAAAAACCCTTCTTCACTCCTCTGTCTTTTCCCTCTTCATTCATTTTAGTGGCATTGGGAGGTGCAGTGTGTCACACAGTACATTGTTTTGTCCACTCCACTTTACTTTCGAACATTCATTGTATAATGTATCGTTAGTTAGGTTCAAGGTCTGTGCCTCCTGGTATACCATCAATACTGGACCCTCCTCTGATGTCCTGCCGTTGCCTTGAGTCATGGAGATCCTGCGGCTATGGTTCCTCAGGACCAGTCCTTTCACACACTCTGGCAGGTCATAGATCAGGTAGATATTGAAGCGGGCCTACTCAAGGCCCTAGATATGGGCCTGGGTGGTAGCTGATCTGGTCAGTCTGGGCCACTGAGGGACTGCCCCCTCAGGTGAGGAGTGGAGCCAGCTCTTTAACACCCATGCCATTGAGGCCAGCTCTTCTGAGTGTGGGGCAGCTCTCCCATGGGAGGCAGGACGAGGTCTTCTGCTTCAGTGGCCAACAATGGACAGGGCCAGCTCTCCCAAGCCCGGTGAAGGGTGGTGTCAGCTCAGCACAGCCCTTGGATTTCAACGTGCACTGTTCCTGTGGTCCTCTGTGGTAACATGGGCCACAGAGATCAACACAGACTCCAGCGGCAGCAGGACGACAGAGCTGGCATGGCCTCAGGAGCAGCTGGAGCCCAGTTATCACCATGGCCTGGTGACAACAAGACCCTGGGACACCAACATGGCCCCAGGTGGCAGCCCAATCCTGGCCTTCCACATGGCTTTTGATGGTAACAGGAGCCATGGACATCAACACAGAACCTGGCTGCAGTAGCCATGGACCCAGACATGGCTCTCAGTTGCGGCTCAGGACTGGATGTCACATTCACAGGCCTGCCTGGGTCCTCGTAGCCCAGGCTGGCTGAAGACAGCCACAGGATTGGCCAGCACCACAAGTCGCCTGGTTTGTAGGTGCCATTACGATGAGCAAATATATGGTGGAGAAATGGGAGAGAAAGAGGAGCAGAACAATTTGTGTGCTGTGAAGAGAGGAGGAACTGAAGAAGCGAAGGTGGTGAGGAACAGGCTGGTGTGAGTGCCATGCTTGCCACCCAGGGCCATGGTGACCTCTGGGCCTGGGCTGCTGCAAGGGCCATGTCTGGGTCCATGGTCCTACACAGCCAGGGGCTCTGTTGACATCCTTGGCCCATGTTACCACCAAAGGCCACATGGGTGACTAGAGTCTGAGCCACCACCTGTGACCACATTGGTATCCAAGGGCTGTGCTGCCACAGAGGCCATGTCAACCTGAGTGGCCTATACTGCCACCTGGGGCCAGGATGACATCTGGGCCTAAGCTGCTGCCAAGGGGCATGTCTAGGTCTATGTATGACCTAGAGCAGCCAGGGTCTGTGTTGATGTCCATGGCTTCAGTTAACACTGAAGGCTGAGCAGATGCTCAGGATCTGGACAGCCACCTGAGTCCATGTTGGTGCCTGGGAGCTGTTGTGGAATATTAGTTGAAGATATGTTACATTTGTTTATGCTGTGGAACATTTGTTTAACGATGCAAAGATATGTTGCATCCTTCATGTTGCATTTGTTTAACTCTGCAAAGCTATGTTACTTTGCTGTCTAAAATACCTGATTGGTCTAATAAAAAACTGAATGGCCAATATCAGGGCAGGAGAAAGGATAGGTGGGACTGGTAGACGGAGAGAATAAATAGGAGAAAAAGAGCAAAAAGGATGGAGGATCAAGGAGGAAGAAAAGGAGGAGAGGAGGCCACTAGGGGCCAGCACCCAGCACCCAGCCACCCAGCACCCAGCCACCAGCCACCCAGCACTCAGCCACACAGCCACACAGCCACACAGCTAGACATGAAGTAAGAGTAAAAATAGATACATAGAAGTAAAAAAAAAAAGAAAAAGAAAAAAGCCCAGAGGCAAAAGATAGATGGGATAATTTAAGAAAAGCTGGCTAGATATAAACCAAGCTAAGGCGGACATTTATGAAAAGAATAAGACTCCGTGTGTTTATTTGGCAGCTGGGGGGGGGGTGAGCCCCCAAAGAGTAAAGAGTAAAAAGTAAACAAAACAAAACAAAACAAAACAAAAAACTCATGGCCAACAACAGGGAGCTATGCTGCGGTAGGGGCGGGGTGATCTGAGTGACCTGCCCTGCTCCAGGGCCATGGTGACATTGGGGCCCAAGCTGCCAAGCAGTATTCTAAGCAGTAGCTCTTACATGTTTCTCAGTGGTGTGAGCTGTTTGTGTTATACAGAATCTGTTTCATCTACTCTTGATATAATCATGGTTTAATAGTCTCTAATTTTTGCCTACAGTTAAATGGTCAGGTTTTCAAGAGCACTTTTCCCTTTCATTCTAACAGACTTGCCAGAGGAAGAGACAGTCACATGTGTTGCTTCCTAGATTGGCAATACTCACTCATTCCCACTACCTAGGATCCATGAAAGGCAGATACCGTAAGAGTCTTCAGGTTGACAGCTACTTGCTTTTAAAAGTGACTTCTAGGCAGATATTTACATTCTTGATGATCTGGGATGTTTCTATGGGATGCCATTGAAATAGCTAATGATTCAGAAGAGAAAATACCCAACTAGTACTCCAGAAACTAACCTTGTTCTCCCTGCCTGGGTCCAGGAACTGGAAACATCCATTGCCTCACTGACTCTCCAACTCATACATTGCTTAGGTGTAGAGAAAATGCATGATTTGAATTTGAAACACTTAAGTGAGTAAGAGCAACAGGATACTGGTGTATAAATATTGAGAGAAGGAACTTTGAAAGACATGAATTAAGCTACATTTATGTTTAGGTATTTGTTCCAGTATTGGGGACTGAATTTAGGGTACTTAGGTCTCATATATACTACACAAGTACTCTGTCATTAACTATATGCTCATCCATTAACTTAGTTTTTACTTTAATCTGTTCTCACTAAATTGCCCAGGCTGGCCTTGAACTTGAGATTCTCCTTCTTTAGCTTCCTAAGTAGCTGGATGACAGTCCTGTGCCTCTAGGTGTGGCTCTATTAGTTTGCAAAACCATGGTAAAATACACATAACACAAATTTATCATTTTATTCATCTTAAATTTACTGTTTAGTGGCATTGAGTGTCACAGTGTTGTACCCTTACCACCTGCTCCATATGTCACAATGCTGTGGCTCCACCACTATCCACTTCCAGAATATTAAAATCACTATTAATGAAATCTCCTTATCTGGTAATAATTCCCTTCCTTCCTTAATCTTGTAGTCACCAACCCCTAAGCAATTACTTTCTGTTTCTTCAAATATGCTTGTTCTGGATATTTGAAATAAATAGAAACAGACAACTCCTGACCTTGTGAATAGTGCTCCTTTCATTTAGCATATTTTCAAGGAATAAATTGTGCCATGAACCAAGACTGTTGCTTTTCATGTCTGAGTAGAATTCTGTTGCGTGTACGTACACCATGCTTTGCTGCTCCACTCATCCACTCATGGATGTGGCTTCCTGTGGTTTCCACCTTGCTGTTCTGTGAGTAGTGGTGTTAAGAACTGTTTCTGTGCCCCCACCCATCAATGCCTGAGGCCGGTGGGAGAGCTGGCCCCGGGGTAAGAAGGGTGGGAGGGCTGCCCCTACCCACCACCTGCAACCCTCAGGAGAGCAGGCCCTGCACCTCGCCTGGGCAGCACAGCAGAGCCAATCCTGTCGGTGGGGGTGAGCATGGGAGAGCTGTCCCCACTACTGGCTGTCATATGGCACCATGAGCAGAGGAGAGATGAGCCTCCCAAACCCCTGCCCATCAACACCTGAGGCAGGTGGAAGAGCTGACCCTGACATCCTAGGAGTGGGAGAGTTAGTCTGCCCTTACCTCTACAGCAGTCAGGAGAGTGGCTCCTGTGCCACACCTGGGCAACACAGTCGAGCTGGCTCTAAAGGTGTAGGTGTGGGAGATCTGACCCTGAGGACATCAAAGCAGAACTGGTCCTGCCCCCTTGCTCATTGCTGCAAAGGGTGAACTTGCCAAGGCAATGTAGGAGAGCTCACCCTGGTAGTGAGGACAAGGGAGAGCTGGTGGGCTGATCAACCCTGCAACTACCCAGGCCCAGAACCAGACTGGCCCACCTCAATATCCACCCCATCTATGATCTGCTGGAGCACATGAAGGGACCAGTCCTGCAGACCCAAAGCTGCAGGATCTCCACAACACAGGCAACAGCAGGATAAGAAGAGGAGTCCCAGTGAGGGCCCAGCATCAATAATGTAGCAGAAACTAGAGGCCTTGATCCTGACCAATGACTCCGCAATGAACACTTACAAGTAAAGATGTATGGATAAAAGAATTAACTGCATGATTCACTATGCCACACTACAGCTTCCATAATGAGTCCCCCCGACACACACACTTTTTTTCTTTTCTCTTACATTTTATCTGGGGGTGGGTGGGGTCACTGCAAGGACAAGGGTGAGATACTCAGGGACGGGAAATGGTTTCAAGATATATGATGTAAAAGACAAAAAATAAATAAAAAGGAAGTTTAAAAAAGAACTGTTTTCTCTTCTCTCAGTGATATATCCAGAAATAGAAGTGTTTTGCTGATCATTGCTAGTTGGTATGGAACTTGTGAAGGAACTCCTACATAGAAGCTCCAGCCTACTTTCCCATCACTAAATGTAAACCTTATACATTCTTCACAGCCTTGCCAATGCTGGTTATTTTCTGTTTTTGTAACAACCATCCTAGTGCGGTAGGTGTGGAACAGCATGCATTGTGGTTGTGGTTTTATTCCTCTGTTGACCAATGGTGCACAGCCTCTTTCTATGTAGTGTTGACCACTGACATATCTTCATCAGAGTAACGTCTATTCAGATCCATTACTTATTGTTCATTTGTGTTGCTTGTCTTTTGTTGTTGATTTCATTTGCTTTTTAAGGGAGAGATTTCTTGCCATTGTTTTTTTAATGCTTTGGTAATTGGACTGGTCTTCCAATGCTGTTCATGTCCTTATCCTCCAGACCTGGTGCCTGCAATCACTGACCTATGAGAAGGAATTTTACAGCAGTGATTAAGTCTGGGAAGGATCTGAAGATTGGAAGATTATCATGGATTATGTCTGTGAGCCACAGCAGTGTTGTAGATCTTCATGAGTGGAGGCAAGAGTGTCAGAGAAGGACACAGAAATGGAAACCTATCTGGAAGTTTACGCTGTGATAATGTAGGAGGGAGCCACAGGTGAGGCCTCTAGAAGCTTTCACGGACAAATGCAGGTCTATCAATATGTGGATTTTAACTCATTCAAGCCACGGAGGACCAGAAATGCGTGATTGGTGATTGGAAGTTCATATTGTTTGAAACTATAAAGTATGTGAGAAGTTGCTGTAATAGCAAGAGAATATACAATACATCTGAAGACAGGAAATGTGTTTAAAGTCTAATAAGAATTTCAAGACTCTGGCAAGATGTGGCAGTGCTGTTTCCACAGACTCTCCTCCAAAGCAAAGATGTTTGGGATCACTGAGCACCTTGCAGAGATGCCTGCCCACCCACATCCTACACATGCTGCTTATGCTCATTCCTACAGAAAGAGACTACTCAGATGTCATGAGAAGGACTAGTTAAGGCTTGTCCACTTCCTTATAAAGTCTACTTACTACTCAGTAGAGTCAAAAACGGAAGGAAGTAGAGAAAGAGTAAGCTTTGAAAAAGGAGTATGAACTCCACCACACACTGGGGCTTTCACGCATGACTTTCCAAAGTAACTGAGAGATATAACTTGTTTTAAATAATAAATATGCTTTGTGCATCTCTTTGTTTTGTTAATAATTTTCAGGGAAGCATAAGTTACAGTTAATAAAATGCACTTCTTTTAAATAATGAAAGCAGCAAGTTTTGGCAAATGTGAGCTCCTGAGATGACATTAGTAATGTTGGCTCCTCTCACTTATCTTCCTCCACCATGTGCCAGCTCAGGAAACCACTGATTGGCTTTGCCAGATTAGGTTTGTTCTTTTGAGATACAAATTTCATTTTACCTTCAGTTCTATATTTGACCCACAATTAAAATTCCATGTGAGGTGTCCAGAAAGTTTGAGATGGGAGTAATTTCCTCCTCATGATTACTTTAGGAATTAATGTTCCATTAAATTTCCCTTCTAATAGATTTTTCTTTTGCTAAAGCATCCTCTTCCCTTAGTTTTTTCATTTTTCCATAATAAAATAATATCTTGAAGGTCCTATTAATTTTTTAGGCTTGATATATTTTCCTTTTCATTTTGTTTCCTGATTATATTAGAGTCCTGGTAGATGATTGTGTTCCTCCCCAGAAGTGTGGGCTGTTTCCAGAGCAGAAGTTGACTAGAGGTAAGCAGAACAGAACTGACCTTCCCTGTCCTGACATTTCCTAGATGTTGCTTAAAAATTAAGGAACATAATCTAGTAACAGGCTATTACATATTCACTATGGTTGGACTGTGTTAGAGACATAACGCTCCAGTGCAGTAAAGCAGGAGGTGGGGCTGTGATTAGCTGTGGGGCTCAGAGGCACGTTGGGATAGTCCACTGAAGCCTTTGTAGAGTGGCTTAACTGCCGCAAGTCTGTGGTTGCTGACTTTAAGGAACTCTCTGTGTATTCCTGATGCTAAGGCCTTATCAGATCAGTGACTGACTAGTATTTCCCCATTCTGAAGGTTGTCTCTACACTCATGCATTCCTGTCTTTGTTGATGTGAAATATTTATTTGCAAACTATTTGTCTTTGTCATGTGAATTTTCAGGATCATAGCCAGATCCAGGGACTTACACATGTCAGACAAGCACTCTACCACTGAGCTACAGCCTCAGCTCTGAGAAGTAGTTTAGACGTTCTTGACTCTGTTTCAGAGGAAGGACATGTCTAGTGATGGTACAGAACTATGCTAAGCCAATTGTAGGTTCCAAAGACAGAGTTACGATCAGACCAGCTGATCCCAACACTTGTGCCTTATGTTTGGAGCAGTCCACGTGCGTGAGTGGAACTGTATCATACGTTCTGGGTATGGTAAGAAATCTGCACTGACAGATCGGATTGGTGCCAACATGCCATCTGTCAATTGTCTGCCCAAAGGTTCAAGTATGCCAGTTTAAGGCAAAATACAGATGACAAAACCCCATTCTTTCCGCTCCTTTGTTAATAGAAATGGTTGTCAGGGTGGCACTTGCTTGACTATGAACAACCAGTGCTTGATACAAGAAGGATCTCATCATTTCTCAATTCTCAGGTATTATGTAGTATAGATAATCATGGAAAATGTAAATGTGGGTGGCTTAATGGAGACCAAACCAAGCTTATTACTTTTTAAATGAGATGAAAACACTGACTGATCATATGGGTAACTTTCTGATTTCATGATAGTACATTTCAAAAATTTCAAAATTTTTATTAAAAGCCAACTGCCATCTTTAGCCCTCCAGGGTCTTTTCTATGATGAAAGCATCCAGGACAATTTCAATGCCTCAGTTATCACAGTGTTTCTTCCGATCGTGTGTAAGTAACTTAAGTCAATCAACAAGCAGAAATAGAATCTTGGCCTTTTTTTTTCTCTCATGCTTGACATTTTCCCCATTTGCATTCTTGTTTTGGTTAAGAGCTAGATGAGTCATGGAAGACTCATTTCTAACTTAGTGGGTTATGAAAAAAGAAAGACAAGGATTTTGGACGGGGACCGTAGTGAGAGGGATGTGTGGGAGTTGAAGTGGGAATTGTATACAGAGCTAAAATTCTAAGCGATACAGAAAACTCCTGATATGTTTCCTGCTCTAGGTCCAGCACAGATTCTTTTCAGTCATTACAAAACAAAGGGAGTGAATCACACCGTTGGAGGTTGAGGTAAAGAGTTTCTGTCTGCAGCAAAGCTTCAGGGTTTCCTTGGTCTCTTTTCTTTGCATCTTATTCTTGACCTGCACTGTTGTTAAATATACTAATATCTGTAGAGAGGCAAATTGTGAGGTTGGATGTAGGAGGAGTAACATTGGCTAGAAAAGTTTCTGAGACCCTCCCTGTAAATCATGTATCTTTTACTTTCTTATGAGTGTATCTTTTTTTTATTCATTTTACTAACCAAAGATCCCCCCTTCCCTTCTCCTGCCCCTCCAGCCTCCCCCTCCCAACCCACCCCTCCTTCCATCCTACAAGAAGGTAAGGCCTCTCACAGGGAGGTACATTTAGTAGAGGCAGGTCCAAGCCCCTCCCCCTGCCTCAAGGCTGTGTGAGGTGTCCCATCATAGAAGTGGGCTCCAAAAGGCCTGTTCATGCACCAGGGATGGATTCTGATCCTACTGCCAGAGGGCCCCTTAAGCAGATCAAGCTACACAACTGTCTTGATTATGCAGAGGGCCTAGTCCAGTCCCATGCAGGCTCCGCAGCTGTTGATCTAAATTTCATGAGTTCCCACTAGTTTGGTTTGGTTGTCTCTTGATCTTGATGCCCCTTGCTCATAGAATCTCTCTTCTCTCTCCCACTGGACTCCTGGAGCTTAGTCTGGTGTTTGGCTGTGGATCTCTGCATCTGCTTCCATCAATTACTAGAGAAAGGCTCTAAAAATATCATCCTGAGTGAGGTAACCCAGACTCAGAAGGACAAACATGGTAAGTACTCACTCAAAAGTGGATACTAGATGTAAAACAAAGGATAACCAGACTACAACCCACAGCTCTAGAGAAGCTAGCTAACAAGGAGGACCCTAAGAGGGACACATGGATCACCCTAGGAAGGGGAAATAGATGAGATCTCTTTGAGTAAACTGGGGATGAGGGGGCAATGGAGGGTAGAAGATGGGGGATGAGAACATGAGGGAACAGGATGGTCGAGCTGAAATAGGGATGGAGTGGGAGAACAATGAAAGGACCATAATAGAAGGAGTCATTATGGGGACAGGAGGAAACCAGGTGCTAGGAAAGTTCCCAGGAATCCCCAAGGATGACCCCAGCTTGGACTACTAGCAATAGTGGAGAGGGTGCCTGAACTGACTTATCCCGATAATCAGATCAGTGAATACCCTAACTGTCATCACGTGTGTATCTTAAACTAAGCAGAGAACAAATGCCTTGTGGTCTGGCATGTTGAGTAGCACAGACTAGAACACATCCAGGAATGCACACCTGGTTTCCTATATAGATGGTAATAGATTTCTACTAGCCTTCACTAATTTCTTTACAAACATACCCATTCCTCATTCATGTTTAAAGTCTAACAGAAAACAATTCACTATTTGCTGCATCCCAAGTGGTAGGGCATGGATGGCAAAAGGTCCTAAGAAACTTTTCAACTGCTGGAAGAGTCTGCATCCTGCTTACACTGCTAACTTCATTGACAGAATCATTACAAAATTATTATTATTTATTTAGTGTGTACATCCTGGGCATATACCCCAGGGCTCAAGTGTAGGGCTGAGGTCAACTGGTGAGACTTGGTTCTCTCCTTCTACCATGTGGGTCCTTAGACTGGGATCAGGTAGTCTGGCTCATTGGCAGGGGCTTGACCCACTGAGTTACCCCACTGGCTGTCTGTTTGTTTGTTTTGTCGAACTGACCGAGCTATGGTCATCTGGAAGGAGAGAACTCTGAGAAGACACTTACATCAGATTGCCTGTAGGTAAGTTTGTGGGACTTTTTTATTATTAATAATAACCGTGCAGGCAGGCACAGCTCACTGTGGGCAGAGCCACACCTGGGCACGTAGTCCAGAGTTTTATAAAAAACAAAAACAAAAACCAGGTTGAGCATGTCGTGGAGACTAGCCAGTTAGCTGTGTTCCTCCATGGTCTCTGCTTCAGTTCCTGCCTCCAGGTTCCAGCCTTGAGTTTCTGCCATGACTTCTCTTAATGTAAGTTATAAGATGAAACAAACAAGTTGCCTTTTGACACAATATTTATCACAGCAATAAAAAGCAAACTAAGACACTAGCCCATGCAAACTTTTTTTTAAAGTTCATTGAATTGCAGGAATAAAATGGGTCCATTTTATTGAATGTAAATTGAATCTTAATGAAGTTAGTTTAATACAGAGTTTTAGATAGTATATTGTTTGCTTTGAGAAGAGTGAAGGAATTATTAGTTCCCCCCTCTTTTCCATGATAATCATGGTGGCCACCTTCTTTCTCACTGCCCCATATGTGAGGGCATTAAGTGGCACTTCTTAGTGGCTAGAGCTTGTGGGGCCAGACCTGCTAACTGTGATGAATGGGCTGTAGGCACAGGGCCACTCTGCTGTTGGTTGACCCAGAGGTTCCTTTCCATTTTCATAGAATTTCTCTCTTTGCAGTGAGGTCCCAAGTTCTTCCACTAAAATATTTGGATTCGTTGAACTTATGTTACTATTGTTTTGAAGTGAAGTAATGAAATAAAGTTAGGTTTTCTCAAAGAATAATTTAAAAATTTAACTGTCAAAAGTATTTTAGCAAATTATAAAAATTACAAATGTTTTTGGTGAAGGAGCAACCATACATCAGAATATGGAAACTTGACATTTAACTTCACAGGAAAATCACACAATAAATATATAAACGTTCTATGTAGTCCTTATATTACACAGTGATTTGTAATTTCATAACTAGCAATGACATACATTTATGTCCAAGTTGATAATATTTATTGATTGATTACTCAGAGATTAAGAATAAACTTTTCTCTGCCACAATCTCAAAGCATTGGAAGCAAATGAAATGAATGAGCAGTAAAAAAAAAAATCTTTGAACAAACTACTATGGCTTCTCAGCCTCAGAATAGATCAGAAAGTCATTTTTCTTCCAAAGTTCTTTTATGAGCATATATGTAATATGACCCAAATTCTCTTTCTGTTCCTGTCTATACTTATGTCAATTTATGTTTCTCTCTTCCTTTCTTCTATCTAGGGATAAGGGAATCAATGTTTTTCTATTTGGGGAATTGTGCAGTAATTTAATAGTTGATTTTTACATTTAAATAATATCCACAATGCAATTTTAATGTAATTTAAATTACATTTAAATAATATTTCATTCTGATAATATTTAGTACATGGAAAAGTGGAGAAAATTGATCTCTTTCTTGATCTGCAACACAGCAAGCTATTACTGATGTAGGTGTGCATCATCTCACCTTCCCTATAAGCACTAGACAGGCAAAGCTGTAACACATCTTAGGCTCACATGTGATTGCCTTGAACTCTCATTCTTTCTTCCAAGTACATATTATTATATTAGTGATAATGAATTGTTTAAGATATTCTACTACCTATTTTATTTGATTTGCTCTCTTAAAATATTTAGTATTATTTTTAGGCTATGTGTATTTGTCTGTGTGTGAGCGTGAGAGAATAAATGCGAGTGTTGGTGGAGGTCAGGAGAGGCTGTCAAATCCCCGAGAGCTGGAGTCACTGCACGTTGTAGCTGCCTGATATGGGTGCTGGGAACTGAATGTGGATCCTCTAACAGAGCAGAAGATGCTCTTAAGTACAGAGTCATTTCTCCAGTCCTTTGATTGATGTTTTAAGGAGTAAAACAAGAGTAAAGTTCCCTTTCTCTCCTAAGGACTTTAAAGATTAAACAAAGAATGAGCAGATATCTACAGTGTGTCATTGTAGAGTCAAAAATAGAGAGGGCGGAGTCTGGTGGGGAAGCCTGCAAACTCAGCTTTAAGACTTTGACAAGAGACCACAAGAAGGCCAGTTTGGGCTACAGAGCAAGCTAAGGACCGATGTGGACAACTTCAGAAGATCTTGTCTCAAGATAAAAAGTAGAAACCAGGCTGGGGATATCTCGGTGGAAGAGCACTTTTCCGGCATATGTGAGGCCCACATTCAGGCTCCAGTACCCTGTCCCATACGGGTCAAATAAAAAGCAGAGAAGGAAGGGTTGGTACTTTGGAAGAACTCATCTGGAGCAACCCCTGAAACAGCAGAAAAGTATGAGAGATTTTCACCTACAATATTATTACACCTAAGCAGTTGGGGGTGTTGTGGCCACTTCTCAAGACCCCTGAGCAAGACCACTACAGAGCCGATATTCGATGCAAAACACACAAGGGTTTATTGATAACAAGCAATCCCAGGCTTGGTTCTCGTTCAACACGCTGGCTAACCAGGTGAAGGAGAACGGCCCTGAGCTCTCAGGGTGAGGGGTTTTTAAAGGGAAAAACTGCAAACAGGGTGGTACAAGCCTTGGTGTCATATGATTGGGTGAGGGTGTGTAACCTTTGAATTTACTGGTTGGGGGTTACAGTTATCTTTTGGGGGCAGGCCTTGACAAGTCCCAGGCTTTGTCCTTGAGCTGCCATGGAGGCTGGCTGACCTAGCACATACTGACTGTGGGGGCTGACTTAGTGGCCCAGGCTCTGTCCTTGACCTGCCATGGAGGCTGACTGGCCTCACACATTCACACTGTCCCATGCACATAGCTCTAAGATGGTGAGGGGTCCCAGACATTAAACAGTTGACTGAACCTTGAGCAGTCAGAGTATGTACAGAAAGGGAGCTACTGCAAGGACTAAGTCTTTTGTTCCTGACCCTCCCAGAAACTGCTTGCTTAAGTCTTAGGAAACTGAAATTGAGGCCTGATCTCTGAAAGAAGACTGAGCAGCCTTTTATGGTGTCTGCTTGGACCTTTCAGGAGCAAATGCTTCAAAAAGGAAAAGACAAGCGAAAACCGAGTGAGGATTTACAGAAACAGTTTTGACTGCAAGAGGAATAGAAGAAAGTTTAAAGGCACAAATAGTGGGAAGTCAGATAGTGTACTGTCTCCTTTTCCAGAGCAAGCATGCACATATTAGGCTAAGATTCTGAAGGAGGGCACCCAGATGGCAAAGTCCAATGAGAAATAACAGCCATCACTCTGACTTGCAATCTTTATTTGCAGTATAAAAGAACCTCCAATCTTTAACTTTAGATTAAGGCACCCCAGACTGTAATACTACTTGGTTGCTAGTAAGGAGTAGGCAAAGAATCTTCTAGGAAAAGATGGCTTAATATAGCTTCAAATTATTTCTATTTTATTTTGTTTGTTTGTTTATTTATTTATTTAGGTTTTTCGAGACAGGGTTTCTCTGTGTAGCTTTGCGTCTTTCCTGGATCTCGTTCTGTAGACCAGGCTGGCCTCGAACTCACAAAGATCTGCCTGCCTCTGCCTCCAGAGTGCTGGGATTAAAGGCGTGCGCCACCACTGCCCGGCTATTTCTAAATAAAAGATAAAAACTTCAGTAACTCTAACTGCCCTGCCAGGAATGAAGGCATGCTAAAGAAATACCAATGTCCTCCCCATTAGGTCCCTAAGGAACCAGAATCTCTTGCTGGGGTGTGGGAAGGAGAGTTGAAGCAAGGTGGTGGTCAGAGAAGAACTTTGTCTCTCAGGAAGAGATTTTACACATTTCTGACAACTTGTCAGACCACCTATTGGGAGATAAGAGCTGAGATGGTGGAGCATCAATCATGGGTGGGACCACACCTTGGCCAGGATATTTACTTATGCATGCCACTTGCCACCTATTTAAACCTCTATGTACTGAACCTCTTGTAAGGACAGAAGACGGACTGGGGGTGCTGGGGAATAGGGTCACTGGACATTCTTATTTGCTCCTCTTGCCACTGTGGCTACATTGAGTGCATCTTCTTTGTTTTCCCTTGTGATTCTCTGTTTAGTTGGCCTCCTGAGGATAGATAGATGACCCCAGATTGTTAGATCTGCCAGGACCCAGATTCTGCCCCTGACGACTCTGGTAACAACATGGGGCAGTGAAAGATATCTAGCTTTACAAGGAACCAAGAACTTAACACATATTAAGGATTAGTTATGGCAAGAGCACCAGAAAACAGAGTGAGAATTCTTACATACCAGTCCCTAGAATATGAGATAAGAATGGGCAGAAGCAGTATTTTAACAGAATAACATCAGTTTTCTAGAAATAATTTTGAATTAAAGAAACATGGATGAGAAACACTTAAAGAAATACTCAACATCTTTAGTCATCAGGGAAGTGCAAATCAAAATTACGTTCAGATTTCATCTTACACTAGTCAGAATGTCCGAAGATTAAAAAAAAAAAAAAAAAAGACTTCATGCTAACAAGGATGTGGAGTAAGGAGAACACTCATCCAGTGTTGGTAGGAGTACAAACTTGTAGGGCCATGATTGAAATCAGTGTGGTGGTTTCTCAGGAAACTGGGAATAGATCTACCTCAAGATCTAGGTATACTACTCTTGGGCATACATCCAAAGGACTCTCCATTCTACCACAGAGACAAGTGCTTATCCATGTTCATTGCTGCTCTATTTATAATAGCCAGAAACTGGAAACAACATAGATGTCCATCAACAAATGAATGGGTCAAGAAAATATGATACATTTACACAATGGAGTACTATTCAGCTGTTAAACATGAAAACCCTGTGATTTACAACTGTGACCTGCCTGCAAGATATGCTGATTTCACCAGGGTACAGATATTGTATGAGTAACCAACCACTCTCTAATTGGATTTAGGGTCACCTCCATAAGATAGAACGTATTCTTGACACTGCTAGGGTGGCCAATAACCTAAGACTGGATAGGCCATGGGGCTAGGGGAAAACCAAACACTCAAATTGTTCTGCTGAAGGATCATAGCAATAAAATGATTCCTAATGGCAATCTTCTACACATATGTATCAGGGTCTTGCTCAGCCATCATCAGAGAAGTTTCCTCTTGCAGTAGATGGGAACTAATACTACCCACAAGTAGACAATAAGCAGAAAATGAGAAGGATTGGAACAGTCAGTCCTAAATGGGATGTCTTCAGAGAACCCCTCCGCCCAGGGCTCGGGGAATTGTGGGGAAGAGCAGGCAGAAAGAGTGTTGTAAGTGCCAGATGGGGTAGAAGACACCAAGGAAACAGCCTCTTCCAGACACAACAGACTGATAGACATATGAACTCACAGAAACTGTGGCAGCATGCACAAGGCCTACATAGGTTCAAGTCAGATGGGATCCCAGTGCTGAGAGGGGAAGTGGACATGGGCTCCCACCCCAACCAAGAAACTGTCTGCATTGACACTCATTTGCAAAGGTAAAATTAACTTTTTAATAAAAAAAAGAAGAAAAGGCAGAAGAAAAGAAGTCTTGGGATGAATGCAAAGGTATCTGTGCGATCTGTACTACTGCAGTGTGGATCCGACATGGTCTCCTAAAGGTATCTGTGTGATCTGTGCTGCTGCAGCGTGGATCCGACATGGTCTCTTAAACATATCTGTGCGATCTGTACTGCAGCGTGGATCTGACATGGTCTCCTAGGGCCCAGGCTACACACTTGCTCATCAGGGTAGTGTCATCAGGAGGTGGCGAATACTAAAGAGGCCTCGAGGGAGATCTTCAGCTCACTGGGGATGTGCCTATGGAGGACACCATGGGACCCACCCCTTTCTTCTGTTTCTGTTTTTGGTTTATACCCTGGCTATGAGATGAGCAGTTTTATCCTCTCTTCTGTCTTACCATAGGTTCAAAGAAACAGAGATAATTCAACACAGACTGGATCCTTTAAAGCCATGCATCAAAAGAAAACCTTTTTTTAAAATAAGCTGATTATAGAGGCACTTGTTATAGTGACGGAAGCTGACACATGCATCAGACCCCATTTAAGAAACAGAATAAAAATGAAAGAAGAGACCATCTTCAGAAGGTCCAGAAGAGGATTTTTTTAAAGATCTTCTCACAGTGAAAGTACCGGCTCAGGGTAACTCACTTGGTCGAGTGCTCACCTAGTTTGCTTCAAGCCCTGGGTTTGAGTCCCAGCACCACAGAAACTAGGAGTGGAGACACGTGCTTATAACACTCGCATGTGGGAGGAGGAGACAGGAGCATCAGGAATCCAGGGTTATCATCTGCTACATACCAAGTTTGAGGCCAACTTGGGCTATATGAGTTCCTATCTCAAAACAGGCAAATGCAAGACAAAGATGTCTAATTAAATCCTGAGTTTCAAGAATGGATAAAGATTAAAAAGTGATTTTAAAAATCACTGCCTGGAGGGCCAGGACCCAGAGGCTGGACAGCTCAGAGACCTACAATAAAACCAAACATGACTGATAATAAGAAAACAAGTCAATGAAACGATTGCTGATGATATTCTGCTAAACTCACATTGTTGCCTAGCCCAATTGTCATCAGAGAGGTTTCACCCAGCAACTGATGGAAACAGATGCAGAGAGACCCACAGGCAAACACAGGCAGAGCTCAGGGAATCCTGTGGATGAGGGAAAAGGATTGTGGGAGCTAGAGGGGTCAAGGACAACAGAAGAAAACCCACAGAACCAACTAACCTGGGCTCATAGGGGCTCACAGAGACTGAACTGACAATCAGGGAGCCTGCATGGGACTGACTTAGGCCTGCTGCATATATGTGACAGTTGTGTAGCTTGGTCTTCTTGTGGGACTCCTAACAGTGGGAGCAGGATCTGTCTCTGACTCTGTCATCTGCTTCTGGGACCCTTTCTTTCTGCTGGGTTGCCTCGCCCAGCCTTAACAGGAGAGGAGGTGCCTAGTCTTATTACAACTTGATGTACCATGACTGGCTGATATACATGGGAAGCCTTCCCATTTCTGAAGAGAAAGAGGAGGAGTGGATGGGAAGGAGTGAGGGGCAGGGACTGGGAGAAAGCAGGGAGGGAGGAGAAAACATGATTGGGCTGGAAAAAATAGTTAGTAGAAAAAATACACAATAAAAACAAATATGAACATTTTGATATCATTTGAGTTTAAATGTAATATATTCCTACTCTAAAAGAGGGGCTTGTGCATTAGTGAGTGCTCTTTGCTGCAAATGTGAAACATGATCTCTGAGTTTTATAAGCTTAAAATCTGAAGGTATTATTAGGTATCAAAGGGTTGGGCTGATAGTGATGTCTTGGACCAAGCACCAGGGAGCTACAGAGGGATGAAGGGTACACTCTCCAGTCTACTGCATACATCTACTGGATTAGATTCCCAACCACTGATCCTTCCCTCAGCCACTTAAGTTATACCCATGGGATACCATTTGCTAGACTTCAGAGATAAAGGTTTTCAGCTCGGCTTTCACATGGAAAGTGACTGCATTCTCTCCCAGAATCCCACAGTGGAAGGTCCACCAGATGATTTGAGATGCTGGTGGGACTGGAGGCTGGGTTGTGAGTAGGCAGAAGCCGATCAGTGATCCCCACTGACCTCACATTTGCCAATGAAAAATGTATGACCTATCTTTATATATTCATCCTATGGAGTATACCTCACCTAATGGAGTAAGATAGGTCTATACAATTAAGTGTGCATAGTGAGACTAGTTCTCTGAACACTCACTAGAGCAACTCCATGTTCAGCAAGCCACACTTTAGTTGGCCCATGTATCCAACTGCAGGACAAGAAGCCATCTTTTCCATGGTGTGATGATGTTTTCCAAGACCAACAGAATCAGCAAAGGCCAAGGATGGAGTGCATACAAACCTTTCCTAAGGTTTGGCTTGATTTGTCTGTCCTAGTGCCTGAGCAATGGACACATTTAAGGCTTTCCTACTGTGTAGCACTCTAAACCCAGGTTTGCATGAATCCCATGGCAGACTCAGAGCCATGTGAAACAGGAGCTTGCAAGTGTGTGTGGAGGGCTGTGGGTCTTGCCCCACTGGGAACTTAGGTCACCTCTGAAGAGGTGGTGTGGAACTGAGTGCTCCCATTTCCCAGCCTTCCTCTAACCTGGAGACAATCAGATGCAATGTGGAGTCAAGTCAAGCAAGAACTCACTTATTGTTAGGCAGTAAGCCTCTTTTATAGCAAAAATCCTCAGAACCCTAGGAGGGGGTGGAAGGAGCCAACCAATCATTTCAAAGGTCACCCTATACTCATTTCCTTGTTTACAAGCTGTTTATGCACTGGCATCATCTCCTCTCCACACCATCTTTGCAGCTCATGTATGCTCCACAGAGGGCTTCTTACTTTAAGAAAATGAAGCTCTATGTAGTCATCTATGCCCAGTAAACTCATTTTACTTATCAAGAACAAGCCCTCCTTTTGGGTGCTGATGCTGTCCCTAGCAGGGGAAAGTGTTAGTTTTACATCCTTTTTACAACAAGTCACTCAGCGAGTGTGTCTAATCATGTGACATTGCAGCATGACATCATCTCAGTTGCATTCATAGCTATGCTGGGATGCATGTGGCCTACCACATGTACGTTGGCCATAGCTGACGAATCTAAAGACATTACCAGGTAGCAGCGGGCTTGTTCAGAGTCAACAGAGAGTCTTCAGTCAGGATTTCAGACATGAATGAGGGAGCCTGAAAGCGGTTTCCACAGTTGTTCTTTGGCGCTCTTAGTCTGATGCTGTTCCCACTAAGCCTCATCTAAACTGCATATTCATGGGGAAGCAAGAGTTTTTAACCTTTCAAAAATCCCCCAACACTGAGTGAGGTCAGCAGAATGAGAGCTATAATCTCTGAAAGCCGAGCTCAGAGCCTCTGGGACACAAGGCAAGTGTTTTAGGAACTTTCAATTAGATCATCTGGTTGATACTGCACATTCCCTTTTCATGTCTCAACTTCTGGATTCAGGGCATTTGGGATGTGGGAGAAAGAACTGTAATGTTATGCAGTGTTTACCAGTTCAGGTAACGGTAAGAGAGGGCCCAACATTTAACATTACAGCCTGCACTGTGAGCATTTCAGAGTTCTATAAAGCCATCTGTGTCTGGTGAACAACGAGACACTAAATGTAAATTTGGCAGACATTAAGCAGTGCCTTATTTCTTCCCTTGTCAACTTAAGTTCCTGAAGGGCAATGCTTCAGCAGTGCCATAATAGGATAAGAAGGTGTCTGTTATCCTGGAGAGCCAGATTGCCTGAAGAGGTATGGGAAAGATTCCAAACTCACTGACTGCAGAGTTCTTGTAGAAGAGTCTCCCACTTTCTCTTCATTCAAGAGAACAATGCTTCATTGTGATGGCTTGAAGAGAGGCTTCTGTTTCCTAGCCCAAGTCTCCTACTGCCCCCATATAAACAAACATGGCCTTATTAGGTTGCTTAACTATATTGCTCCAAAACAGTCCTGTTCAGTTAAGAATCTCATTACTGTGTTCAGAACATAGGGCTACCCTGTGGCTGTCTGGCACTTACTGGGATACTAACGGCCTGTCTTCGTCATTTTCTTTTGGTTTGGATGCTCTGGGGTCTTTGAATTTATTAGATTCTTCATATCAGTAGTGACTCAACCATCCAAAATTTTACCTTAAGAAAAATTTGCTTTTGGGTGATGTGATGGCTATTTTTGGTAGTCAACTTGGCTGCATCTGGAGTTAACTAAAACCCCCAAATGGAGGGCACACCTGTGAGGGATTTCTGCTTACTGTGAAGTAGGAAAATCTACCTCTAATCCAGATTTTTGAGGTAGGAAGACACACTTTTAATCCAGACCTTTAATCCAGACCTAATCTGGGCCATGCCCTCTGCTGAATGCCTAAATAAGAACATGGAAGAAGGAAGCTTTTGCTCTTTGCCTGCATGCTCTTACCTTGCTAGCAAGTGTGTTCCTTTGCTGGGATTAGAGCCTACTTCTTTGGGACTCCAGCATATACAGAAGACCAGATGAGACATCCAGCCTTATGCACTGAGCAACTATTGGATTCTTGGACTGTCCTTTCATAGCCAACCATTGTTGGATTAGTTGGATTCTCCCTCCCCCTCTCTTCCTCCTCCTCTCTCTGGATATGTGTGTGTGTGTGTGTGAGAGAGAGAGAGGGGGGGGGAGGGAGAGAGGGAGAGAGAGAGAGAGAGAGAGAGAGAGAGAGAGAGAGAGAGAGAGAGAGAGAGAGAGAGAGAGAGACCTCAAGGCTTCATGTAAATGTTAAGGTCATTTTGAAATACAGGGCCCTGGTGAAGTGATCAGGTTTAAATAAAATCATTACATAGAGCCTCCACGATTAAATCTTGGTGGATTTATTCAAACAGTGTGAGAAATCAGAGTGACAGACAAATATATGTGGGCTGTCTCCTGTCGTATGATTCTGTGCTATGTGTCAATGGACTCATCCAGAAATGTTATCACGATGTCAGGCCCTAGTCATCAGCCTGCCTTTAATATTTCATAATAGCAACAATAAGATAATGAATACAATCTGTTTTCATAGAGAACTTAGAACTGTGGGGTCTGAACAAATACTACAGACCAGTTACTTCTTGCAGTTCTTAGCTCAAAGTGGACAATTTAGGACCAAACACTCAAACTACATCCCAAAGGTAGCTCATACTGTTCCAGATTGTGGAAACAGAATTTTTGACTCAATGGCTGAAAGAACAAAGCAGATGCTATAACAGGCTGCTCAGTCTTCTCTCAGAGATCAGGCCTCAATTTCAGTTTCCTGAGACTTGAGCAAGCAGTTTCTGGGAGGGCAGTGAACAAAAGACTTAGTCCTTGCAGTAGCTCCCTTTCTGCACATACTCTGACTGCTCAAGGTTCAGTCAATTGTTTACTCTCTGGGACCCCTCACCGACTTAGAGCTACATGCATGGGTCAATGTGAATGTGCAAGGCCAGTCAGCCTCCATGACAGCTCAAGGACAGAGCCTGGGCCACTGAGTCAGCTCCCACAGTCAGTATGTGCTAGGCCAGCCAGCCTCCATGGCAGCTCAAGGACAAAGCCTGGGACTTGTCCAGGTCTGCCCCAAAATAGATAACTGTAGCCTCCAACTAACCCTAGCCAATTAAAAGTTATTAACATGATTGTCACTCACATAAACCAATCCTGAGTCTGTTCCTATGAAGTCTGTAGACCCCTAAGACCCATTTGCTTTTAAAACCCTGCCCCATCACTACTTGGGGGTTTCTCCTGGCTCTGCTGCTGCGTCAGATGGATGGAGAGTCCTGAGTTAACTTGTAACAATACAAAGACTTTTTGCTTTTGCATGGGATTCAGTCTCTTGGTGGTCTTTGGGGGACTCTGGGTAAAGCATGGCCACAAGATGGAAACCCTGTTGAGAAGTCAAGGCAGGTTCCCAGGAATGTCACATTTAAGTGGAAAACTGCTTTGGCATTTTATTATGAACATAAGAAAATTTTAGAATTCTGTGTAATTTAGAGAACAGTGTGGAAGGTACCAGTGTAGTAACTTGTTATCTTGTTTAGTTACTCATATTCTGCAATACTATCAACTTAGCATTATCTTTGAGTGTTTCAAAACTGTATTTTTGTTGTTAAGCAAGGACAAGTTTAGAGAGTTGATGGACTCTCCTTTATAAGAAGGATTTCCCCATCTTTGCACATTCAACGCTGCATTAAGTACTCTCTGTGTTTAAACTTCCCCATTTGCTGGGATGTTGTCATTGTTGCTGTCAGTGAAATTTCATCTCTTTGCCTGGCAGCATTATTTCTGAGGTGGCTCATGGCTTGTTACCTCATTTTCTACACATCCTGCTTCCTCTACATCTGCTGACATCTCCTCAGACTCTGCCTTCCTTCTTTCTAGCATCCTCAGTTTGGCTCTTCTGCCTAACCTTATCCTGTTAAGCTACTGACTAGTCAATTTCTTTATTAAACCAATCACAGTGGCAAATCTTCACAGTATATAAAGGAATTATTCCACAGCACATTTCAGTGTTTAAAAACCCATAAAACTCTCAGATGTTTCCCATGTATGTATACGAATTTCTAAACTGTCTTATTAAATAAAGAACACAGAGCCAGATATAGGGGTGAAAACCTGAGAGAGAACAGAGGAATAGGAACAACCACACACTAACTTTACCTCACAAACTCCACAGCTTCCAAAAGCAAGATACTTCCTGTCTACCCACACCTATATGCCTTTCTGTTCTGCCATCTGATTTGCTCTCTCTGTCCAGCTACATCACTTCCTCTTCCTGCCCAGCTCTGCCACTTCCTATCTTTCTGTACAGACCTCCAGACCTTCATGGTTAACTAGTGTTGGAATTTAAGGCATGTGCCACCATGCCTGGCTCTGTTCCCAGTGTGGCCTTGAACTCGCATAGATCCAGACAAATCCCTGCCTCCCAAGTAATAGGATTAAAAGTCTGTGCTAACACTGCATGACTTTTGTTTACTATAGTGATTGGCTTTTTCCTCTGATCCTCAGGTAAATTTTATTGGGAGACACAGTATATTTGGGGACTCAATACATCACCATAATGGACTAGACATTGTTGATATATTTATTGCTTGTATTGTGAGACCCTCACTCTGTTCTCTAAGACAAAGAAGGAGGGAGGCTTAGACAAAGATATCTTAATATAGATAGGCCCAGGCCAGTTTCAAGCTCCCAGAAATGACAGTGCCAGCCCCAGGAACTCTAAAATACAAAGTCAGAATGTTCAGCCATCTGGTAGGGACTAATTGCCCATAAAGTATCCCAACTCCAGAGACAGCTAGTAAAACTCCTGACATAGTTGCTGAACAGACAAAACATAAAGATAACATACAAGACTGGGAAAAAAGGAACTGATACTAACTAGGGAGATGGAGGGAGGCTGTGGGGGAATGAATTATGTGGTCTGTGCCTTTAAAAGCTAGCCTTACAATGAAAGGGGGGCTCCTCCCAACCTCACAGATATGAGTGAGTATCTGGGATGAGTTCCCTGCTGCTCAGCTTGAAATGGAAATAAACCTTGTTTTGGCATTCTGGCCATCATCGGTCTTTAGTGGTCTCTTTGGGGATGCGATCTGGGCATAACAGTATATGTTGTATATAGTTATTGTACTTATTGTATATAGTTTTTCTTATATTAGTTATAACTTTTTATTTTTTATTAGACAAAAAAGGGTAACTGTGATGTATTGTATTTTCTATTAGTAAGACTATTTAGAAATTCATCTACAATTGGCACTCCAACATGGCAAGAATTCATTAAAAAGCTACTTGTGGGATAAACTGGGCCCCTGGATCAGGCCCCATTGCATGGCTCAGTCTGGAGCACATGGCCAGAATCTCTGGCTTTTTCTCTCCTGGTGGGTGGTGCACTCTCTCTGGTTCCCATCTTGAACTACTACAACACTGGGTAGCTGCTCTGAAATTCCCTCAGACTTCTACTGTTCTACACAGTCAACAGACTTGGTAAGTCAATTAAGATATCTTATATATATATATATATATATATATATATATATATATATATATATTTTATTTTACAATACCATTCAGTTCTACATATCAGCCATGGGTTCCCCTATTCTCCCCCCTCCCCCCCCCCCCCTTAGCCCCAGTCTAACCCCATTCCCACCTCCTCCAGGACAAGTCCTCCCCGAGGACTGCGATCAACCTGGTAGACTCAGTCCAGGCAGGTCCAGTCCCTTCCTCCCAGACTAAGCCAAGCGTCCCTGCATAAGCTCCAGGTTTCAAACAGCCAACTCATGCAATGAGCACAGGACTTGATCCCACTGCCTAGTTACCTCCCAAACAGATCAAGCCAATCAACTGTCTCACCTATTCAGAGGGCCTGATCCAGCTGGGGGCCCCTCAACCTTTGGTTCAGTGTTCATGTGTTTCCATTCATTTGGCTATTTTTTTTAAATCATTGAGTAAAACTGAAATTTATTATAAGCCACAGTCGTCCTAGGGACCTCCATGCTATATATATAGCCTCTATAGTTCTATGGGTTGTGGTCTGATTGTTCTTTATTTTATATCTAGAATCCACCTATGAGTGAGTACATACCATGACTGTCTTTCTGGGTTTGGGTTACCTCACTCAGGATGATTTTTTTCTAGTTCCATCCATTTGCCTGCAAATTTCATGCTTTCATTGTTTTTCTCTGCTGAGTAGTACTCCATTGTGTATATGTACCACATTTTTTTCATCCATTCTTCCATTGATGGCATCTAGGTTGTTTCCAGGTTCTGGCTATTACAAATAGTGCTGCTATGAACATAGCTGAGCATGTATCTTTATGGTATGAATCAGCATTCCTTGGGTATATGCCCAAGAGTGGGATGGCTGGGTCTTGAGGTAGTTCGATTCCTAATTTTCTGAGAAACCGCCATACTGATTTCCACAGTGGTTGTACAAGTTTACATTCCCACCAACAGTGGAGGAATGTTCCCTTTGCTCCACATCCTCTCCAACATTGGTTGTCATTGGTGTTTTTGATCGTAGCCATTCTAACAGGTGTAAGGTGGTATCTCAGAGTCATTTTGATTTGCATTTCTCTGATGATTAAGGATGTTGAGCATTTCTTTAAATGTCTTTCAGCCATTTGTAGTTCTTGTTTTGTGAATTCTCTGTTTAGCTCTTTAGCCCATTTTTTAATTGGGCTGTTCAGTACTTTGATGTCTAGTTTCTTGAGTTCTTTATATATTGTGGAGATCAATCCTCTGTCAGATGTGGGGTTGGTGAAGATCTTTTCCCATTCTGCTGGCTGTCTTTTTGTCTTATTGACTGTGTCTTTTGCCCTGCAAAAGCTTCTCAATTTTGAGAGGTGCCACTTATTAATTGTTATGCTTAGGGTCTGTGCTGTTGGTGTTTTATTTAGGAAATGGTCTCCGGTGCCCATGCATTCAAGAGTGCTTCCTATTTTCTTTTCTATTAAGTTTAGTGTAGCTGGTTTATGTTTAGGTCTTTGATCCACTTGGACTTGAGTTTTGTGCATGGTGACAGATATGGATCTATTTGTAATCTTTTTCATATTGACATCCAGTTATGCCAGCACCATTTGTTGAAGATACTTTCTTTATTCCATTGTATAGTTTTGGCTCCTTTGTCAAAAACCAGGTGTTCATATGTGCATGGATTAATGTCAGGGTCTTCAATTCGATTACATTGGTCCGTATGTCGGTTTTTATACCAGTACCAAGCTGTTTTTATTACTATAGCTCTACAGTAGAGTTTGAGGTCAGGGATGGTGATGCCTCCAAGGCATACGATGCTTTATCGTATAGGATTCTTTTAGCTATCCTGGGTCTTTTGTTTTTCCATATAAAGTTGAGTATTTTTCTTTCCAAGTCTGTGAAGAATTGTGTTGGGATTTTGATGGGGATTGCATTGAATCTGTAGATTGCTTTTGGTAAGATTGCCATTTTTACTATGTTAATCCTACCTATCCATGAGCATGGGAGATCCTTCCATTTCAATTAAGATATCTTAAAGGTACAAATTAGTTAAAAGAGAATTTTTTCCCCACATTAAAAAATGGGAAACATTTTTACAATGGAAGGAATTTGGTCACTGTTTGATAACACATTAGGCAGTCTGAAAATGGAACAATTAAATGAGAGGATAATTAATGTTAATGGGATGTATGTAACATCAATTATGAATGTTATTTGTTTGATGATTTTTATTTTAGCATTAAAAAGTTTGGTCAATTTAAGTGCCAAAATAAAAGCTTTAGAAAAATCTGTTAAAATGAATCATAGAGAAATTCAGACCCAGACAGAAGAATTTAAAGGTAAAATTAGCTCAGGATTGAATTATATGGTTACAGAAAACAGCCTCAGGTTACCAGACAGCAAACTTTAATCTACCTGGTAATTTTACAGGAACTGACAAATGCTCAAGGGTGTGTACAAGATAAATGGACTCCAGTGGAAATGTTAGATTTAAGGAGATTTAAAGAAGCTACAGTATCATATGGCATGCATTCTCCATTTGTAAAGCAGATATTAAACTCATGGTCAACTTGTAATAGAATTATCCCCCAGGACTGGAAAGAATTAATTACAGCTGTCCTAGAGGCCAATCCACAATTACAGTTTAACATGTTTAGAACATGGTTTAAAGAGGAGGCTAAAATGGTAGAACAATGATGTAGGACTAGAGGTGTGGAAATTTCCCAGTATCAGCTTCTTGGAGAAGGCAATTATGCTGATATACAAAGACAATGTTTATATGATAACCAAACCCTAATTCTATGCCACATGGCAGCCATGAATGCATGTGACAGGATTGAGGAAGTAGGGAAGAAAATTGAATCATTTACAAAAGTTATACAGTGCCCCAAAGAATCCTTTACAGATTTCTTACAAAGGCTGTCTTCAGCAGTAAATAGAATGATACCAAATTCAGAAGCTAGACAGATAATAATTGAATCTTTGGCTTTTGAGAATGCAAATGCAGCATGCAAGAGGGTAATCAGGTTGTTAAAGGCCAGATCAGCACCCTTGGAGGATTGGATTAGGGACACAATTAATATCGAGTCTTATGACCATGATGACATGTGGATAGGAGAAGTGATATAAAAAACTTTGAGGAAAAAATAATAATGTCAGATGTTTTAATTGTAGTAAACAAGGTCATTTGAAAAGGGTCTGTAAACAGGGCATTCCTAGAAATAATGTTGATTCAGGACAATGGCAAGAGAATGCCCCTCCCTTCTGGATTATGCAGAAGGTATGGTAAGGTAAATATTGGATTAATGAATGTAGATCAACAAGGGAAACTTGCAGGTCCCCATGGAAATTCAGTCAGTCCTTTCCTGCCATCATAAAAGAAACTCCTTCTCAGAGCAATTAAATAACCAAATGCAAGTATGGGTTCAGCAATGGCCTTTAATGACAGAGAAACTGCAGGTTTTAGAAGAGCTGGTACAAGAGCAGTTAAATGCTCAGCATATTGAAGATCAACCAGCCCTTGGAATTCTGTTGTATTTGTTATTAAAAAGAAATCTGGTAAATGAAGAATGGTAACAGACCTAAGAGCAATTAACAAAGTAAATCAACCAATGGGCTCTCTACAGTCTGGAATTCCTTTGCTTACTTTTTTATCTAAAGGATGGCCTCTTGTAGTTATCAATTTAAAAGACTGTTTATTCTCAATACCTTTACAAGAAAAAGACAGAGAAAGATTTGCCTCTACGGTGCCTACTTATTCTCAACTGGTTAAGAGATATCAATAGAGGGTTCTCCCACAGGGACTGTTGAATAGCCCAACCCTGTACCAATATTTTGTATGACAGCCATTAGAAGTAAACAATTTCCTAAATCTATAATTTATCATTATATGGATGATATTTTACTAGCTGATTCAAATGCAGATACTTTAGAAAAAAATGTTTGAAGAAGACAATTTTGCCTTGTTGGGGATGACAAATTGCTCCTGAAAAGATACAAAGAGGAGAGTCTATTAATTATTTAGGACATAAAATAGGCCTCCAAAAATTTAGGCCCCAAAAAGTGCAAATTAGGAGAGATGGATTACAGACTCTTAATGACTTTCAAAGATTATTCAGAGACATTTCCCATCTATGAGCTGTTTTTGGGGTAAAAAATGATGAACTGAGTAATTTGTTCAAAATCTTAGAAGGTGACAAGGACTTAAATAGTCTAAGAGAATTATCAGCTGAAGTTGAGAGAGAACTGGCTTTGGTGGAAAAGAAAGTACAGGAAGGACACGTGGATCATATTGATCCAAAGCTTGATTATGTTTTGGTTAGTCTACCCTCTAAGCATTCTCCTACAGGAATTTTAATGCAGAGGGAAGATATTATATTGGAATGGATATTTCTACCAAATAAACAGAGTAAAAAGTTAAAAACTTATGTGGAAGAGACCCCTGACTTGATTTTAAAAGGAAAATTGAGACTTCATCAATTAGCAGGAGTAGACCCAGCAGAAATTGTAATACCTTTAACTAAGGAGGACATTGAAAAATTATGGACAGAAAGTGACCCTTGGCAAAGAGCTTGAAGTAATTTTTTTTGGAGGGATTAATAGCAAATATCCCAAAAGTGATAGAATTCAACTTGTATAGAGAGCTGATTGGATTCTATTTCCCATTTTAAGGGAAACACTCATATCTGGAGCCGTACATTTTATACAGATGCAAACAAACAAGGAAAGACAGGTTACAAATCATAAAATTTAAGTGGTTCAAAGTCCTTATAATTCAGTTCAAAAATCTGAATTGTATGCTATTCTGTTGGTACTAATGGATTTTTTGGAACCTCTAACATAATTACTGACACTCAATAACCTGAAAGAGTGGTATTACATATGGAGACTGCAGAATTTATCCCTGATGAGTCAGAATTAACTTTGTTATTTATTCAGTTACAAGATATAATCAGGAATAGGAAGCATCCCTTATATATAACTCACATTCGATCCCATATGGGTCTGTCAGGCCCTTTAGTACAAGGTAATGATGAGATCAATAAACTGTTGATAGGAAATATGCTGGAGGTCTCAGAATTTCACACAAAAAAACATCATGTCAAATAGTAAGGGTTTAAAAAAGGATTTTTCTATAACCTGTTTTACTAGGTAATATTATTTCCTTCTTGGGTCTCTAAGGAAGTTGAAGATTAGATAGTTGTAGTTACAGTTTTCCTTGTTAAGAAATTCAAAAAAGAAACTCACTAAGAGGTGTTAAATGCATAAGATTGAAAGACATCATAAGATAGTTTTCTGTTGGTAATATAAGTTAGGATAGAAAGTGAATTAGGTACATTTTGGACTCACCAAAATAGGATACATAATGGAATATTTTTGCTGAATTTGCCAAATGCAAATGGATTAGACATTGTTGATATTTTTATTGTTTGTATATACTGTATATAGTTATTGCACTTATTGTATATAGTTTTTCTTATATTAGTTAAAACTTTTTTTGTTTTTTTATTAGACAAAAAAGGGGAAATGTGATGATATTTTATTTGTGCTCTAATAAATAAAGCTTGTCAGGAGATCAGAGGAAAAAGCCAGCCATTACAAGTAAACACAAAAGTCATGCAATGTTAGCACAGGCCTTATATCCTATCACTTGGGAGGCAGGGATCTGTCTGGATCTATGTGAGTTCAAGGCCACACTGGGAACAGAGCCAGGCATGGTGGCACATGCCTTAAATTCCAACATTAGTTAACCATGAAGGTCTGGAGGTCTGTACAGAAAAATAGGAAGTGGCAGAGCTGGGCAGGAAGAGGAAGTGATGTAGCTGGACAGAGAGAGCAAATCAGATGGCAGAACAGAAAGGCATATGTGTGGGTAGACAGAAAGTATCTTGCTTTTGGAAGCTGTGGAGTTTGTGAGGTAAAGTTAGTGTGTGGTTGTTCCTATTCCTCTGTTCTCTCTCAGGTTTTCACCCCTATATCTGGCTCCATGTTTTCTATTAATAAGACTGTTTAGAAATTTGTCTACAGAAGATAGAAATATCTCCCATGCTCATGAATTGGTAGGATTAACATAGTAAAAATGGCCATCCTACCAAAAGCAATCTACAGATTCAATGAAATCACCATCAAAATTCTAACACAATTCTTCACTGACCTTGGAAAGACAATACTTAACTTCATATGGAAAAATAAAAAAAAAAAAAAAAAAACAACCCAGGATAGTTAAAACAATCCTGAAAAATAAAAGAACTGCTGGAGGTATCACCATCCCTGATTTCAAACTGTACTACAGAACTATAGTAGTAAAAACCCACATGGTATTAGCATAAAAACAGACATGTTTATCATTGGAAACAAATTGAAGACCCAGACATAAATCCACACACACCTATGTACTCCTGAGTTTTGGTAAAGACACCAGAAATACACACTGGAAAAAAGAAAGCATCTTTAAGAAATGGTCCTGGTCAAACTGGATATCTGCATGTAGAAGAATGCAAATAGATTTATACTTATCACAGTGCAAAAAACTCAAGTCTAAGTGAATCAAAGACTTCAACATAGAACCAGATACACTGAACTTGTTAGAAGAGAAAATGTTGGACAACCTTGAATGCATTGGCACAGAAGAAGACTCCCTGAACAGACAGCTCAGATACAAGATCAACAATAATAATAGAACCTCATGAAACTTAAAAGCTTCTGTAAGGCAAAAAGACACAGTCAATGGGACAGAAATGGTAGCCTACAGAGTGGGAAAAGTTTTTTTTTTTTTTAACCAATTTCACATCCAATAAAGGACTAATATCCAAAATATATGAAGAACTTGAAAAATTAGATACCAAAAAGAAAAAATAATAATTCAATTAAAAATGGGGTACAGATCTAAACAGAATTCTCTACAGAGGAAGCTCAAATGGCTGAGAAACTCTTAATGAAATATTCAACATCCTTAACTATCAGGGAAATGCAAATCAAAATGACTTTGATATTCCATCTTATACCTGTCAGAATGGATAAGATCAATAACACAAGTAACAGCTCATGCCAGTGAGGATGTAGAGCAATGGAAACACTCTTCATTGCTGGCAGTAGTACAGATTTGTACAACCACAATGGAAATCAATATGGTGGTTCTTCAGAAAATTGGGAATTAATCTACCTCAAGACAGAGCTATACCATATACCTTGGGCATATACCTGAAGGATACACTATCCTACCATTTGCTCAATTCTGCTCATTGTGGCTTTATTCATAATAGCCAGAAACTGGAAACAACCTTGATGTTCCCTTATCCAAAGAATGGCTAAAGAAAATGTGATACTTTTACACAATGGTGTATTACTTAGCTGTTAAAAAATTGACATCATAAAATGTGCAGACAAGTGAATGGTACAAGAAAAATGCATCCTGGATGAGGTAACCCAGACCCAGAAAGACAAATATGATATGTATTCACTTATAAGTGGATCTTAGCTGTTAAATAAATGATAACCAAGCTACAATTCATATACCCAAAGAGACTAAGTAAAGAAGAAATGTCCAAGGGAGATGCATAGATCTCCCTGATGAAGCAGAAAAAAAAATAGATTTTGTGACTGGACTGGGGGTAGATGGGGAAGGAGCTGGAGGGATCAGGTTGGGGGTAGGGAGATAGGATGGGGGGAAAGAGTACTAGGAGAGACAACTGGATTGGGGGTGGCACAGAACTTGTGGGAGTGGCCTACTAACAACTGATTTAACTTGAGGCCTATGCCAAGAGAGGGAGCCCATGCCTGACACTGTTTGAATGAGCAGGAACTAGAGATAGCCCAGAAACCTAGGGTAGAACAAAACACTACAGGTTTAAACACACAAACAAACAAAAAATTCAATGAAATGATTCCTAATGATATTCTGATATACTCTTAGATCAGTGCCTTAGATTCAGCCATCATCAGAGAAGCTTCATCCAGCAGCAGATGTGAGCAGATGCAAAGACCCTCAGACAGACATTATGTGGAGGGTCTAAATTGGAGGTCTCCATTGGATCCCTCCCCTCAGAGATGTGGGGATCATACAGAAGAAGGGCAAAAAGATTGTAGGAGTCTGAGCAGAAGAAGGGCACCAGGAGAACATGGCCCACTGAATCAACAAAGCAGGGCTCACATAGGCTCACAGAGATTGAAGTGGCATGCACAGGGCCTGCACCAGGTGTCATTCTTGTGGAGTTTCGAGAATAGTGGAGGAATTTCTCCTTTTGCATTCACTGGTCTTTGAAAATAGTTTTTGTCACAAGATGTTTTTATTTTCCTTGAAATGTTATGTTACTAGAGCACAAAATAATTATTCATCTACTATCTGCCACTCTACTCATAACAGTACATTTGGGCTTATCTACCGTGTCACCTTCCCTGAGCACAAGTATTTAAAATTGTTCATAGTTGACTACTAGAATCAGGAAAAGCTGAAGATAACCACAGTTAGAATTCTGCCCTTGCCCAGCTGCATAACCACACATGCTCAGTCCAGGAGTAAGCAAAAGGTCTTGTGTCTTACATCATCAGTGTGTGTTGGTGGCTATGTATACGTGGTGTGGTCATGTAATCAGCGCATGCGTGGTGTAGCTCCATACTGGGAGCCCTTAAAAGCTGGACGCAGACCCCATCCTCTCTCTCTGCTCAGGTTTCTCTCCCTCTACCCCACCATCTTTCTCTCTCTTTGCTCTCCAGGCCTGGCTCTCCTCTCTCCCCTGCCCTCCCTTTCCTCCTAATAAAGCTCTGAGTACTGATACTGGGTTCTGTCATGACTGTGACCTTTCCGCCAGTAACCAGAGTTACCACCAGTGCCGATTAACATTCATTTCAACCACTGAGACATAGTGATATCCATAAGAAACCTTGAATTTAGCACCAACAAGATTTATAGCATGAGCTGGTACATTTGCCCCATTACCATTTATATGTTAACCAGGGAAAGGGACTTGGTCCCTAAGTCTTTGTTTCTTTGTTTATAAAGTGAGTCACCATGACCTTAGTTGTCTGCCTTAGGAACACCCAATTGTTAATACTGGTAGCACCCCAGTGAACTGTCCCTGGCATTGGTAGTCTCAAGAATTCCTTTCTACAGTGACTCTGGGCCATATGGTTTGGCTTATTGAACATTATTAAGCAGAGCCTTAAAAAACCACTTGTAGCCGGGCGGTGGTGGCACACGCCTTTAATCCCAGCACTCGGGAGGCAGAGCCAGGCGGATCTCTGTGAGTTCGAGGCCAGCCTGGGCTACCAAGTGAGTTCCAGGAAAGGCGCAAAGCTACACAGAGAAACCCTGTCTCGAAAAACCAAAAAAAAAAAAAAAACTTGTATATTAGGTGTGGTCTTGGAATAGTTATTGTAGCCATGAAGCACTCTGTAAAGGGGTTTCTCCAATTACTGGAGAAACTGAGTGAAGTTGAAAGATGGCTGGCTGTCATTGTTTTTTGCAACACAGGTGTGTGGTTTCATGTGGATCCGTGGAAAGAATACCCAGGGGCCCCTTAAGAATAAATTTAGCCTTTGGTGGCTTTAGGGGGAGTCCAGCCTCAGACTGAAGCATTTGCCCTTTGCCTAGGGCATTTTTATTTCTCTCTATTTACAGTTTAGCCAGTTAATTTCCATACCTTCAAAGCAACCTGAAAGGAGGTCCTAGAGATACAATGCCAAGTGCAAATTCCTTGATTTCTCAGGTACCAGGTTTTCCAGGTTTCCTGAACTAAGTTTTGTATAGGCCTTTGATCCTTGGGCGACTCTCAGACAAGATTCTCATAGGGCAATAAGAGAAACCAAAGGTATAAGAGAAACAAAAGGTATGGATTAAACAAAGGAAGGATTAGGGCTAGGTGCTACTCTCTGGAGCCAGGCCAAGAGTAGCTCACCAGGAATGCAGTTGCAGCTGGCAAAACAACAAAAACAAAGTCAAAAACATCCAACCAGCAGCACTCTGAGTGATGTGGGGCAGTGTATTACATACAGCCTTTGCAAAAACTCCCAGCTGAGTGAGTCAAAGTTGGGAGATAACAAGTGTTTTAAGCCATTAAATTAGAAAGTGGTTTATCGTATACCGGAGTTCCATGTTGTGTCAGATATCCCGAAAGAATACTCTGAGTAATTAAGATGATGATTTCTCAGAGCCAGATTTCCTATTATTAGCTTGACATTTAGGGTTCTAGAATACACTGGTTAAGGGGACAGAGATGTGGGTTTCCATCAGTTCTCCAAGGGATAAAGTGAATAATCAAAGAAACGGCTGAGAAAGAAAGCACAGACCTTTCCGGTCTGTCTTTTCCTGGGAACTTCATTTTGCCTTTATGAGCAATCCACTCAGAACAGGCTAGCTTCAGGCTGGGGAGATGACTCAGTCAGTCAAGTGCTGCTCACATATGGGGAATCAGTTTAATCCCCAGCACCCATGCAATCGTTGAGGGCTGCAGGGCACAGGTATCCCAGTGCTGGGAAGATGGAGACAGAAGGATCCCTAGGGCTTGCTGGCCAGCCAATCTTGTCCAAATTGGTGAGCTCCAGGTTCAGTGAGAGATGCTGTGGGATGTTCTGTATGTCCTGTGGGAGCCCGTTCTCAGGTTCCTTGTGGCTTTACCCAGCAGGTCTGCATAGAGGATGATTAGGACCATGGGCCTGAGTGCAGGTGTCTGAGATGGTCTGCACTTGGCTGTGCTATGGGATGGTCTGTATGTCAAGTTACTCTGAATGGTCAATAAATAAAACATTGATTGGTCCATGGCTAGGCAGGAAGTACAGGCGGGACTAACAGAGCGGAGAAAAGAAAGAACAGGAAGGCAGAAAGTGTCACTGCCAGCCGCCACCCTGACAAGCAGCATGAAAAGATGCCAGTAAGCCATGTGGCAGGGTATAGATTTGTGGAAATTGATTAATTTAAGCTATAAGAACAGTTAGCAAGAAGCCTGCCACGGCCATACAGTTTGTAAGCAATATAAGTCTCTGTGTTTAATTGGTTGGGTCTGAGCGGTTGTGGGACTGGCGGGTGACAAAGATTTGTCCTGACTGTGGGTAAGACAGGAAAACTCTAGCTACAGAGAGACCTGTCTCAAAAGCTATGGTGAAGGGTGGTTGAAGAAGACATTCAACTTAGATCTCTGGTCTGCACACATACTGATACACAAACACATACACACAGAGGCACACAAAGAATAGGTTAGCCTGAGATGCTGTGGTGAACAATCCTAATATTTTACCATTTAAAATCACAAAGGTCTGTTTCTCATGCATGTCTGTCTACACACATGAGAAACTATAAGCGGTTTAATGGTACAGATTAGTGCATCATGGTTGTCTACATCATGACTGGAATTGCCAGTCTACTACAGGGAAAAGAAATGTTAAAGATTACTCTTTAAAACTTGTTTGGGGGTTTTACCAAACAAAGCATCACATGTATGTGTCTAAAATTTAAAGGGGCAAATTAGTGTAATCACTATGCCAGGAGGAAAGAAATAAAACAAATTGTAAAATGTTAAGATTTATTTTAGTAATTACTTACATGTATATGTGCATGAATGTATGTTCACACATGCATGTTGGTACTCACAGACAAAAGAGGGAATCAGATCCCCTGGAGCTGGAGTTAGAGGTAGTGATGAGCTGCCTTACATTGGTGTTCGAACTGAACCCAGGTCCTCTGGAAGAGCAGGTGTCTGTAACCACTGAGCCATCTCCCCAGTCCCCTATAACATTTTGAACCATTACTAAGGAGCATGAGCAAGCACCAAGCCTTCAAGTCACTTCCTATAAGGCTGGGTATCCGATGCTTTGACACACCTTAGCATATGATCTTCCCTCTAGACACTTCCACCATGATGCTGAAACTTGTCAGGATGAAGAGTTTAGTGAATACACTCTGCAAAACGATGTGCAAGGGTCCAGATGAGCTTGTGTATCCCTATCTTTCAGACTTCACATCGATCGCTGCATACACTCTTAGAGCGGCACACAGTGATACAAGGAAGATTGGCACAGAAACGGAAGAATAGGGAGATGGCAACAGAACTTCAGAACTTGTGACTAAAGCCATTAAATAACATTTGGAATTCATAACGAGACAGTTCTTTGCTGTCCTGGGTCTCAGCTTAAGATGGAAGTACAGCAGGGCAAGAGCACTGCTGAGTCAAGGTCAGTTTCCCCATTTTCTGTCCTTACTCTTATGTCTTTGACTTCACCTGTTGAATGTGAAACCTTGTACATTCTATGCTCTGCTTTTAATAGTATATACAGATTCTATATCCTAGTTTTAATATTTTTTTGTTTTGTTTTAGGAAAGGTCTTATTGGGTAACCCAGAATGGTGTCGAATTCACTATGTATACAAGTCTAGCAGTGATCCTCCTACCTCAGCCTACTGAATGCTAGGATCATAGGCATGTGCCTTATATTTAATATTTTTAAAGGGAACCTGATCTAACTTTTCCACTAAGATGGTTTGATATGAATCTTTAGGTAGAGAAAGTGAAGCCTATGAAGTTTAAAGTATTCTGGGGTTAGTTGTGCAGCATATGATTGCTGTGGATATCGTTCTATATAAATAAAACACCGATGGCCAGTGGCCAGGCAGGAAGTAGGTGGGACAAGGAGAGAGGAGAATGCTGGGAAGCAGAAGGCTGAGGAGAGAGACACTGCAGCCACCGCCAGGACAAGAGCATGTAAAGACTCTGGTAAGCCACCAGCCACGTGGCAAGGTATAGATTTATAGAAATGGGTTAATTTAAGATAAAAGAACAGTTAGCAAGAAGCCTGCCACGGCCATACAGTTTGTAAGTGATATAAGCGTCTGAGTGATTATTTTATAAGTGGATTGTGGGACTGCGGGCCTTGGGGAACCTGGAGAGAAGCCCTCCAGCAACATATGATCCTAGAAATAAGGCGGTCTGAATTTGAACCTGGATTTCTCAATTCTAGAAAGAAAAAAAACTGGACTCTTCCATTGGGATAAGTATTTAACGTTTTTTTCTCTCTCTCTAATACTGATAACTACAGTAATTACACCAGAGTTAGAATTAAATGAGAACAAAGTCACCCTTCTATACCTACGGATTCGATCTATCACTGATTGGGGACGAGTGAATATATGTTTATTTTTTTCTTTCTTATTTCCAAAGTAATTCAGTATAACAACTATTTCTGTAGCGTTTACTTTATAGCCGGTATTAAAAGTAATCTAGAGGTAATTTAAGGAATATAGGAAAGGTGTGTGGATTGTATTAAAATGCTGCACCACTTGACATAAGGAATTCGACCACCAAGGGCATCCTCGGGCGTCCTAGACCTCCCTTCTCACCCATCTTTAACTGAGGAGCTGTGTGCCTGAAAATCTTTTACCACATTACCTGTCTCCAAGCAACTGATGCATTAATACCGCAAAAGGTGCTTCTTGTAACAGAACCTCGAATAACACCGTGCCCTGTCTCCTACTTTCTTGATATTTTTCCCATCGTGTCACGAAGAATGTTTCTTGCAGCAGGGCGCGCAAATTGTTGGGCCCTCTGCAGACTTCACTCACACAGGAAAGCCTCCAAAACTGAGTTCCCGAGCTCTCCGCGTGCGCCCTCCCTCGCGCCTGCGCACGAGCCCTCGCGCGCTCTAGGACTTATCCAGAAGGCGGCGGTGCCCCCTGGGGTCAGGATGCAGGCTTCCTCACGGTAAGGGACCGGGTCCTCCTTGGTGGGTATCCAGGGGGGTTTGTGTCCCCAGCGCCTTGCTCCCTTCTACTCTGGCTAAGGAGTCAGCCTTGCGCATAAGGGCCGTGGCGGCCCAGTCCGGCGACGAGGACCGGTTCGCTGAGCCATGCCGGGCCTGAGCAGCCCGAGGCTTGGTGCTCTGCGGGGTAGTCCGCCGTGGCTGGGCCTGAGTTCGGCCTCCCTCCCCTCGGCCCTTGGGATGCCTGCCGCGGTGGGCTGCGCAGCGTCTGCAGTCAGACGCCGTCCTCTGCAGTAGCTACCGAAATCCTACCGCTGGTCTTCCTCTTTCACGCTGGGGACGGTGGTGGGAGCAAACAGCTGTTGAGCCCGCATTCCGCCCCGCGAGCTTCTGTCAGAATCCAGGGAGATAATGTATCCTGAAGTTTCGGGTTAACCGTGGTGTATCTGGAACGCGAGCTGGAGCTGCAGAGCTGGAAGGATTTCTATCTAACGTATGCACTAGAACAAATTGGTCATGGGATAGAATGCCAGAATATGTTAAACGAAGTTCACTTCAAGTAGTAGTCCCCCATCCCCTATAGTAAAAGCTAATTTCTGCCCTCTGGCGGTGTAAATTGGAACAGCCTTTAAAAACAATACTGGTCCCCCTTCTCAAGAGTCCCCAGAAATTATGAAATTATTAATTTCACCCGCTTGACAAATTCTTAAGGAATCTTACTAAATTTAAGGGATTCTGCTTCGGGGTTTTTGTTTGGTATTAGAGACTTGATTTCAACAGAGCTCGGATTGGCTCCATTCTAGAAGCCTGCTTCCTTTTCTGCAGTAGGTTTTTAATCCAGCACATGTGGAAAGGGTGAGCCGAGTAGTGCGTGGCACGTTCTAAGTGTTAGGTGAATATTAACCGTTACCATAATTACTGCTAATCGTGTTGACAGTTTATCTCCTACACATTTGTTTTTAGATTTTTAAAATTCTTTTATATTTGTATTATTTTTTGAGCCAGGGTGTCCTGTAGGCCACGCTGGTTTTGTATTGACTTTGTATTGAAGGATGACCCTGAACTTTGGATCCTTTGGTCTCTCCCCTCAGGATGCTGGAATTCAGGTGTGCACCACCGCACCCATCTTATGTGCTGCTGGAGATGGAACCCAGGGCTTTGTGCATGCTAGGTGGTCACTGTGCCACCCACTGGAGCTCCGTCAGTAGTTTGTTACCATTTTAATTCTCTTAAAAACAATTTCACACACGACACTTGATTTCTAAAGTTGGAGGAAGCCATGTAGTAATCTGTACTAAGGAGTAGGAAGGAAGAGAGTTTGCCTCAGAAAACTAAATGGAAAAAAAAAGCCTGCGGTCCGAGTCCATGCTGTTAACCCCAGTGCTGGAGAGGTGGAGACAGGTGAATCCCTGGAGCCCAGTGGCCAGTCAGCCTAGGGGGCTTTGACGGGGATGGGGACAACAGCAACAGAGAGCCAGAAATGAAAAAAGGAATATCCTCTGGCATTCCCACCTGCGCTCCCCCACCCTTCACATTTTAAAAAGAAGGCCTAGGCTTGCTCCACTTCTTTGCCTGTACCACATCTGTCCTGTCAACATCAGGCACTGTCCTGCTTCCTTGGCCTCTTCTAGCTTATCCTTCTTGGGCTCAGACTTGTTCCCAAAGACTTGTGAGATGTTTTTGTTTTGTTTTTGTATAGGGTATTTTGCATGCTTAGGCATGAGCTTTAAGGCTGAGCTTCATTCCCAGCCCCTATTTATTATTATTATTATTATTATTATTATTATTATTATTATTATTTGTTTGTTTAGATAAGGTCTGGAATTCACACTCTTACTGTGTCAGCTTCTTGCGCGCTGAGATTATAGGCATGCTCTGTTACATAAGAGTTTTAAAAAAAAAAAACGGAGTGGATTTCTTTATCCATGTTCAAATACCAATTCCTTTGATTGGTAGATAGCTGTTGGGAGGAGGAAAATATGCTTCTTTTTATTAATTTATTAATATTTAAATGATAACTGATGCTATAAAAGTTTTTCCAGAAATAAGTATATTTTAAAGATGGACTAAAAATTTTGGAGATTAGAAGTTTACCACCTAACCTGATTCTCTCATAGCTCCACTCACTTAGAAGAGAAAAATTTATTTCTGCAACTACAAATGATAGAAATGTTCCAAGTCCCTTTCCTGCCCCTTTCAGTTCTGATGATAGCAAGTGATGTAAGGACAGAGGGCCTGGGCTTTGAGAACCTGAAGTGGTAGAAGTATTCCTGTGAATATTAGGCACGATTTTCTCCCATGACTCCATAGGTGAAATAATGATCTACATTGTATACGAAGGGAAATTGCTTCTTAGGTTTATAAGAGTACCAGCTATTTGCCTATCGATGCATTCAACTAATATAAGTGGATTGTAGCAACTGACAGTGTGGTAATTACAGTTGCAGTGTCAAGCAAGTGGCTGGATCATTTTTGGAATGGTATCATAATGCTGCAGGATTCGATAAACAACAGACTGGGTGAGCGTCTGTTTTCTGTCACCCTCTTCCTCTCCTTGTTCTCCCCAAATGCACTACTTTAAAGAATTCTTTTAGTTCGAAAAGATGTTTTATTTTGTGTTTCTGTGAATCATACTTAAAATTAAACTATTTTATTAAGTTTGTGTTCTTTGACAAGAGGCTAAAGTCTTAAATGTTTGCTCTTAACATCTTTATGGGATCTGTGAGCTTTCTTAGAGCTTTCTAATTTGCACAAACTTCACTTTGTGGTCTAGAAACTGAATGAAAGCATCAATAAATCTTACGGGTCCTTATAATAATTTTAGGTTCTTCATGTCTTTTAAAAAATATTTAATCATTTTCATATATACCAGGGTGTTGTGCTTGTGAAGGTCAGAGGAGGGCTTCTGGGAGTCCTTCCTCTGTGGGGTCCAGGGATCACACTTGGGTCGTTACACTCATGAAACAAATGCCTTCCCCTGCCAAGCTGTTGCACTGTTTCTAGTTACCTTAATACCTTGATCTCAGGTCAGAAGAGATGTGGCCCACTCATGTTTTCAAGGACAAGATGCATATTTTAAATATTTTCTGAGTTGGTTCAAGGGAAATAGTGATTTTTGTCATAGTGGCTTTAAAAGGCCCATATATTGCTTCAAGAAATAACTGGGGTGTGAAATGCTTTTGGTTTCCGTCTTACCTAATGACTTGAACTCTTGGTGCTTTTTCCACCAAGTCTTGAGTTGTACGTCATAAAGATATTTTGCCAATTAGAAAAGCAAAGTCCTGGGTAAAGCAGGTGGCTTAGTGAGCCACACATCAGAACTGATGGCCTGAGTTCAGAACCCAAGCTGACATAGTAGTGCAAGCATGCATATGAAGGTACACATGCATATATGCACGTATACACATGTGAAAAACTCCTACCAGGTATGGTGAGTTATACCTGTGATTTTAGCAGTGAGGAAACAGAGGCAAGAAGATGGTAACTTCAAGACAGTTGTGAGTCTGGGGCCAGGTGGGCAAAACAAATGAATCTCTTGAGCTCCAGGCCAGCCTGGTCTACATAGTGAGTTCAAGGCTAGCCAGGGATGCATAGACCCTGTCTCAAAGGTTTAAACAACAACATAAAAACAAACAACAAACACTGTTTTTGAGAAAGCTCTTTAATCTGGTTCATCTGTTCCTTTCACAGGGTTAATGTGAGATCATACAGCATCTGAGACTGAAGATGTGAACAAAGCCATAAGAAGGCTTCCTGACCTTCGAAACAGCAGACTGTTTAGCATCGAGAGAGCCCTGGACCCAACTGAGGCATCAGATCTTGCCTAAGGAGCAGTGGACAAAATATGAGGAGTTAGAACAGGTTTGATATGTCTAGCAATATTGGCCACTCAGGCTACAGTGCCATAAACAGGAGAGACACGCTCATTTGGGCAGTACATTTGTGTTCTCCAAGTCACGCCACATAAATAGCATTTCAGTAGCAGAAACTGTCAGCTCTATTTCAAAGAAGAACATGGTGACTTGGAGCTGAAGTGACTTCTAAAGCTCGTCTCTAGTATGGGAGGCCTGGGCTAGAATCCAGGGTTTCTGCCCCATGGGCTACTATTGTCTCCCTGTCCTCTGGTTGCTGCTCTAATGCAGAGTTTTAGTTCTGTAAAGTCCACTGAGTGATCTAGCTCCTGGAATGTTGAATGTTGAATCCTGTCCTCAGGCCTCATTGATACCAGGAGAGCCTGTAGACTTTGCTTCTTCCCTGGTACTCTTCCTGACCTGTGTGATCTTCATGAGGTTTTACATTTAAAAAGCACATAGTGCCAGGTGGTAGTGGCGCTCACCTTTAATCCCAGTACTTAGGAGGCAGAGCCAGGGGGATCTTTGAGTTCAAGGTCAGCCTGGTCTACAGAGCGAGATCCAGGACAGGCACCAAAACTACACAGAGAAACCCTGTTTCGAACCGCCCCCCCCCCCAAAAAAAAAGCACATAGTTCCTAGAAGTTGGAGAGGTTTGGAGTATATTTTCTTAAGTTACAAACAAAAAGTAATTAATTGCAGTGGATTTCATTTGTGGTTTATGACCTGTTATTTTCTTCATTTTTAGGACAATTTCTCCCTGAACTCTATCTGAAAGAGGTTATTGGGGAAAGAAGAGAGAAGAATGGGCAAAGAAGTGAACTTGTAGTTAAAATCTGTGGATATGCCTGGTCTCAGCATATTTTTATGAAGTTGGTTCAGCCTGAATCACAATTTAAGAATTATTTGCTCTGCAGATGTCTCATTTTAAATAAATGCCTATTGTAACCATTGTTGGAATTTCTGAATTCAAACTCTCACTTGGATAATTACTGAATTCACTTTTCTGATAGAGTTTTCCAGACTTCTAAGATATTTTCTGTTGCTTCTTAACTACTTGGAGACAAGAGAGGCTGCTTTATCGTCTCTTCATTGGCTGGATAACCAGCCAGGTTACTAAAGGATACAGCATATTCTACAAGCCAGCCAGTCAGCTGTAGATTCCCTTTGTGGCTAGTGAGACACTGGGAAGTCCTAGCAAGACCTAAACTACAGCTGGGAGAGGAGGGAAGAGGCAACCAGCACTGAACAGATGGGCCATCAGTTTCCAGAGTGGCCATGGGAAGAAGGGAAGGCTTACACCTGGTGTCCCAGGACATGGGGCAGAGCCTTGCCAACACTGCTCTACCTAGATTTATTTTACATCCTGCCATTTAGAAAGAAATTATGTATATATCCCAGTCTGGGCTTATATAACTTCTCTGTCTATGTACAGATGCACATGCCCCTGTGCTGATCAATATGTAGTTTAGAAAATTAAAAAATAAGGCATCGGGAAAAACCACAAAGGCAAATACTTCCTTTTAAATGCCGCTTTGAGAACTAGGTACTGAGCTGGGCATAGTACAAATGCCTATAATCCTAGCACTCGGGACACAGGCAGGCCTGGTGTACATAGTGAGTTCCAGGACAGTCAGGGCCATGTACACCCTGCTCGAAAACACCAAAACCAAACCCCACAAACCTAGGTACTAATCAGCAAAGAGTTTTCAGATCACAGACTAATTAAAAAACAGCCATTCCTGCTGAGTTTTGAGCTTCTTTGGTGGAAGTTAGTGTTGGAACTGCAGTGGGTGGGGGTGGGGGAGGAATGTCCACTGTGCAGGAAGAGCTTCAGATGGTGGGGACAAAGTTTCCTGTTAAAATTCATAAAATGATCAAAATGTGCAGGTGCATATATACATTCTTTCACACACATGTTCAAGACAAGATTTACGTTGGCCTTTACAACATGGTCCTAATGTATTTTAAAGTCAGATGTGCTAGGCATGGTGGCATACTCTGGCAGTCCCATCACTTGGGAAACACAGATGGCTGGCTCTTTGGTTTGAGATCAGCCTGGGTAATACAGTGAGACTTTCCAAAACAACCAAAAATATCTTAAAAGATTAGAAAATATCTTAAGAGATTAGAAGGCTAATTTATTTTCCAGGAAAACTTCCTCTGAACCTCGACCAGATTTTGAAACTCATTCTGAAATTTATTCTTGCCAGTTTGCCAATGAGGTAGAGCCTTCCTAGAAATGATTTTGCTTATAGTAAAATGTTAATATCATTAACATTTAAGCTATTAAAGCAAAACTAATGGTAGTCCCAAGAGGTGGACTTCCACAGAAGAGGCTTTGACTTAACAGGAAGGGGAGGTACCAGGGTAGCCACGTGCTCACAGTTGAAAGTGGCACAACAATAGGGAAGCCTTTGTTCTGCGGGGGACTTCCTCCCCAAAACAAAGCTGCCAATCTACATCACTTGGCTACTGAATTCTAAAGGAGAGCAAATCTGCATGAGTTTCCTGAAAACCGCAGAATGCACTAACTGTTGTTGGGGTTTGGTTTGGTTTTGAGATGGTCTCCCTGCATTGCTCTGGCTGGCCTGCAACTCACTATTTTGACCTGGTTGGTTCACAGAGATTCTCCTGCCTCCCAAGTGCTGGAATTAACACCATGCACCACAACTGGCTTGATGTTTTCAGTGTTGTAAATGATTATTTTTCTGTTTGTTGTGAGACTAAGTAAGACTGGATTCAGATCACTGGGAGACCAGTAGGAAGAACTTGTGAACAGATCAGTGCAGTCCTGCCCTTGGAAGAGGAGAGTCTTTGTGTTAGAGAGAGCTGTCTCCTCTGCAAGTCACTGTGGGCAATCAAACAGCTGAAGCCAAGTCACTCCAAGCTGATTCTGGAGGACCACATACGCCTCAATTCTTTCCCCTCCCCCTTTTGTTTGGGAAAACCAACCTCTGTGCGTCAATTGGCTCAACTCTAAGATAAAGCTAATGATAGGACATATCTTACAACAGTGTAAAGATGTCCTCACTGCATTATATGTCAAGACCTTACAGCACAGAATTATTTGGGGAAACACCAAGTCCCATCAAAACTAACAGAAGTCCAATAACCAAGGCCTGAGGGGCTCTCTTCTTCTAGGGTCACTCCATCATTCCCCTTGAATACCTGCTGCTGAATGATGTTTCTATTGCCTAAGAAGGGACGATGAGGAAATGTTTCTGTGTAGTGGCTTTGGAGAGAGTGAAACCCAGCTGCTTCCAGGTTTTGCCTGACAGTGTTCTCGGACTTCAAACATCACATCCTACTTGTTTGCTTTGCACCATTTGAACTTGGCTTGAAATATATGGCCTTCCTAAATCTTGAAGGAAGCTATATTTGTTACTGAGGTGTGGTCTATGTTCTGTTTTTATTTTATTTTACTGAATTCTGAAAGTCCATCTAAAACAGAACTGGCTTAGGTTGCCTGCTCTGTCACTCACCCTTCCCGTTGCCAAAATGTGGGAAGTAGAGTAAGGCATTCTGGGACTTCAGATCTCAAATGCTGATGCTGGCCTGAGTTCATATTGCATATTTAATGATAGTCTTTGTGTGTGACACCATATGCTCAATAAGGAGTCTTTTCTAACAATCCTGATAACCTGTGTTAAAGTTCTAGAATCCATCTTGAGTATGGATTGTAATGATTTTATGTATCTATGTAAGGACTCCTGCAAGGCATTTGCCCTGCATTAATTCTAACCTGCTAAACAATTCAAACGTAGAATGAAAACCCATCCAAAGTCCAAAACCTACAGCCATATTAATCCTTCCAAAGTCACAACCATTTTTTAAAAATAGAAGTATGTTGAATGGTTTTGAAAGTAGCCAGAGTGATTGGAATTAAAAGGTTAAGTGAACATAAAAACTCACACCCAGGTCCTTGACACTCCAGTGGATTAGGAGCAGAGCGGTTTGCACTGTGTGTGTGACGCCTTTTAGAGTCCAGCCTCAAGTGAGTATGAAATGATGGGTCAGGCAGCCCTTTCAGAGCAAAGCTCTTGGCGCTGTGCCTGGGATGCCCTTTAGAGCCCAGCCTCAGAGGTGAGTATGGCAGGATGGATCAGCCGCCTTTTCTTCAGAAAGCAGACTCCATTTATCACAGGACTCAAATTCTGCCACTAGGGGGCAATGCACCACAACTTTGCAACTTGAAGACACACTGCACTGGGGAAGATTTATCCATTTTGTCCCCTCACCAACTCCCTCTCCTTCATTTTTCAGGATGACAACACCTTGCAGGTTTATGGCCGTCAGGAGAATTTACTGCTAAGCTATATACTGATGTAATGAAATCTAATATATGCTTTGCCATGAATTATGAGATGTTATTTAGTTTGGGGATTTTATTACTTCAATCACTTATGACCATATTTCCTTTTATATGATTGCTCACTCTTTAAACATACCAGATGACTATACATGGAACACCTAATAAAGTCCATATATGTTAAAACATTGTTAAAATATAAATGTTTTAATGTATTTGCCATAATTTGTTTAAATTTTGATTACAGTGGGTGTTGGTATAAAAAGCAGAGCGTGGTGTCGGTGAGATGGATCAGTGGGTAAAGGTCCTTGACACCAAGACTGACAGTCTGAGTTGTCACATGGAGGAAGAAAAGAACCGAACCCACAAATTGTCCTCTCACCTCCAGGTATGCACATGTGCACACGTACACACACGTGTAAGAATATAGAAATAATGGTCTTAAAAGATCCATAGCCTGTTAGGATCTGGAACCTCAGATCTGATGATGCATCTAAGTTAAATCTGGCTAAGAAATGTGCTTGTCTGTGTCAGGAATCGTCAGGAGGAGCTGACTCATTATTAGGTAGTTACATTTTAGCCTATTTGCCAGAAAGTCTGTTGATATTTGAGTGTTTTATGACAAACTATTAAATATTTCTGGATTCTGACTAGATCTCCTACAGTAGAAAGAATGTATTATTTGCTTAACTTTGCATTTAATACATTTGCCTGTTTTGCATAAATGCCAGAAATGTAATTTTAAAATAAACCCCTGTGAAACTTCTGGTAACATTACTCAATTGAACTAATGCTCTGTTAGGCTTCCAACTATTTCTTCTAATTTTACATACCTACAAATTGTATTTATAATCCAAACCAAAAGGGATAATCATTTCTTTTCAGGAGTCAGCTTGCAGTATCTTTCCTATGCATGTATTTAAATTTTGCTTCACCACTGAAGCTGGAAACTCAGATGCGAGGTCAAGGATTCAGCAAGGCTAACCTTTCCAGTCACAGTTCTTCAGCTATGAAGTGAAGGGACTTGACTACAGAGGCATTATGACTCTGTCCAGCACCTTCTGATGTCGATGATTTAGTCTTTGAAGTAACAATGAAATACCAGCCTTGCTGCAGACATGACTTCTACATTGTCTCATTTGTCTTCCTTCACTTTATTCTCCTGCCATGGATGGTATTTGGCCCATGACATGGAGTAGAAAATTGGATTATAAAGGTTCATTTAGCACACATGCATCTTCACACACATGAACATGCAAACACAAATACTCTGGCACAAAAGCTTCATTTAAATCCACATATTGTGGTACACAAGTGTAACCCTGGCATTCAGGAGACAGGAAGATCTCCAGTTCAAGGCCAGCCTGGGATACATGGTGAAACTAAATTACCCCAAACAAACAAAACTGAAGTTCGTTTTACCCTGCTTCAGTATAGTTTTGTGGAGATTGGAGAGAGAACACGTATTCATTTATGTTCCCTGACAGGGGAAAACTAAATGTAGCACATTGTTTCTCAATTATGAACATTTGGACTGAATACTTTCTGGACAGCTGGCCAGAACTATTGACTATTTAACAAAATCTTTGCCTTCTCTACACTAAATAGTGTTGCCATCTTCTGGCTCCCAGTTGTTTTCTTTCTAGGAGCTGGAGAGATGCTTCAGTGGTTAAGAGCACTTGATGCTCTTCTAGAGGATTGGGGTTCAGTTACCTGTACCCACATGTCAGCTCATAACCACCTGTAACTCCAGTCCAGTAGATCTAATACCCTCTTCTGACCTCCACAGGCATCAAGCACACATATGGTGCGCATATATACATGGAGGCAAAACACTCATACATATAAAATAAAAATAAATAAATATTAAAAAATGTTAAAAACAAATGTTTCTGTATATTACCAAATGTTCTTGGTGGGGGCAGAGTTGCCCCCATTTTGAAAATCACTGTAGGGAATATAAGAATAGGAACCAATATGGTAGAGACAAATACACAATTGTATATGTAAATGAATATGAAAGTATTATGTAAATTATGTAAAGAACTATGTCCTTAGTGCAATGAAAACATGGAGAAGGGAACCTGACTCAGTGGATGCGGGTCAGGAAAAACCTGACAGCTTAGCTGTTTGCAGAAGAGTGAGTGAAGCCGAGAAGGAGGTGAGAGGCTTTTCAAGTAGAGATAGTTTCCCATTGATGGAGAGACCAATGGCAGCCGGGAGATGTGGAGGTGGGACTTGGAAGTTATATACTGCAGTGAGCTGCTTGGACTTCATTCTGTGTGGAGAAAGTTACGTTGTTAGATTTGGGGAAGTGAAGATGTTGGGTGTAGGGGGATGAATATTTAATGCTTTACAATATTTAATATTTCACAGCTGCCTTTTTAAAAAGCATATAATAACCCATTCTCCTCCAAACAACTCAGGGGAGCCCTTTTCCTCGAATCCCTGCCTGACGGGCTGTTTTCACTGAGAGCAGCCGTTGAGATTTTGGTTGGAGAACAGTTTCCTGTTCAGATGGGCATTCCTTCGAGTAAACATTTTTCTGCCTGTGCTGCCCTCAGCCTATGTGTCTTTTTATTTTCATGCCTTTTTATTTGTTTGATATTTTTCTTCTTGCCCTTCCTCCAAATTTTGGTCAGTTCTTATCTATGTGTATGAGTCCTTTATGTATTTAGACAAGACTCCTATTTCTTCAATTTGCTGAAATGATACTATTTTGTTTTGGTGATTTTTATGGTTTTTCAACTATTCATGGTGGGTTTTGTCAAAGGGGAAGTTTCTCGTTTTTGTGTACCACAAGCTATTAATCTTTTCTGTGGGTTTGCTTTAAGGTTGTGTTTGGAGGAGCTCTCATCTCCTCCAAGATTACATAAATATCCAATTTTCATCTAGCACTTTCAGCTATAAGAAGCAAATCCAGGGGTTGGGGATTTAGCTCAATGGTAGAGTGCTTGACTAGCAATTGAAAGGCCCTGGGTTTGGTCCTCAGTTCTGGAAAAAAGAAAAAGAAGCAAATCCATAAATCCGTTGTCCCTGCAATTTAGATATATGTTGTAAACAGTGGGTTTTTTGTTTTTGAGGCAAGGTCTCACTATGTAGCCCTGGCTAGACTAGAATTCAATAGATAAACCAGGCTAATTTTGAATTCATAGAGATCCACCTGTCTCTGCCTCCAGAGTGTTAGATTTATGAGCATGCGCCATTACACCCAAGTGAGCAGAGTATATTTGTTGAGAGATCATAGTTGAATTTTTGGGCAGATTATCTAGCAGCTGGTTTAGACGTACAGGGACAGGATTAGAGTTGCAATGGAAGGGATACACGCAGCTCTATTGGGAGGATGCAGGTTGCTCACCAGCCTGTCTGTGAGCGTCTTACTTTGGATGATGGCTCCACTGTGCTGGGTGCTGCAGAGCTACTCGGCTCTTCTCCATCTTGCTCTGCACTCCAGCAGGCTGCATCTATATGGACCTTCTTCTCCTCTGGCTTCTGGCTTGAACTTGTTTCACAATGGAATTGTCTGCATGAGAAGTCAGACATAAGAGAGATGGGATATTAACTCCCTAGACCACTTTCTGCTTGGCACTGATTACATTCCTTTGCAGAAAACAATAGCTCCTGTCGGCTATTCTGCAATCCTGCATCTCTGCCTCCTTATGATGGTAAATCCTGTCTACTTGATAGTTATCTAGAAGACACACCTCTAGGCATGCCTGTGAGGTGGCTTCCTGATAGTTCTTTTTTTTATTCAATTTTTAAAATTTATTTTACATACCAACCATTTCCCCCTCCCTCCTCTCACCCACCTCCTTTCTGCTTCCCCTCATCCACTCCTCAGAAAGGGTAATGGCCCCCATGGGAGTCAACAAAGCATAGCATACCAAGTTGAGGCAAGACCAAGCTCCTTCCCCCTGTATCAAAGCTGAGCAAGGCATCCCACCATAGGGAATAGGTTCCAAAAAGCCAGCTCATGCTCCAGGAACAGATTTTGGTACCACTGCTAGGAACCCCACAAATACACAACTATCATCCACACGCAGAGGGCTTAGGTCGGTCCCATTCAGGATCTCTAGCTGCCAGTCTAGAGTCCATAAGCTCGAACAAGCTCAGGTCAGCTGTCTCGGTGAGTTTCTCCGTGGTGATCTTTATGCCCCGCCCCTTGCTAATATAATCCCTCCTCCCTCTCTTCAACTTGACTCCAAGAACTCCAGTGCTTGGCTGTGGATTTCTGCATTTTCTTTCATCAGTTACTGGATGAAGGTTCTGTGATGACAATTAGGGTAGTCACCAATCTGATTACAGGAGAAGGCCAGTTCAGGTACTCTCGGTACTCTCTTCACTACTGCTAGGAGTCTTAGCAGGGGTCATCCTTATGGATTCCTGGGAGTTTCCCTGGCACCAGGTTTCTCCCTAACCTCATAATGGCCTTCTCTATCAAGATATCTCTTTTGTTGTTCTCCCTCCCCATCTCTCCCCCAATTCGACCATCCCTATCCCTCATGTTCCCATGCCCCATCCCCTCCCCTCTACTTTCCCTCCCCCAGTTTACCCAGGAGATTTTGTCTATTTTTCCTCCCCAGGAAGATCCATTCGTCCCTCTTAGGGTCCTCCTTGTTACCTAGCTTCCCTGGGGCTGTGGATTGTAGTTTGGTTATCCTTTGCTTTACATCTAATATCCACTTATGAGTGAGTACATACCGTGTTTGTCTTTCTGGATCTGGGTTACCTCACTCAGGATGATTTTTTTCTAGTTCCATCCCTTTGCCTATAAATTTCATGATGTCATTGTTTTTTTACTGCTGAGTAGTACTCCATTGTGTAAATGTATCACATTTTCTTTAGCCCTTCTTCGGTTGAGAAGCATCTGGGTTGTTTCCAGGTTCTGGCTATTATGAATAATGCTGCTATGAACATAGTTGAGCAAGTGTCCTTGTGGTATGCTTGAGCATTCCTTGGGTATATGCCCAAGAATGGTATCATTGGGTCTTGAGGTAGATTAATTCCTAACTTTCTGAGACACCACTATACTGATTTCCAAATGGCTGTACAAGTTTTCACTCCCCAAAACAGTGGAGGAGTGTTCCCCTTACTCCACATCCTCTCCAATATAAGCTGTCATCAGTGTTCTTTTTTTTTTTTTTTTTTTTTTTTTTTTTTATCTTAGCCATTCTGACAGGTATAAGATAGTATCTCAGAGTGGTTTTGATTTGCTTTTCCCTGATGACTAAGGATGTTGAGCAATTCCTTAAATGTCTTTCAGCCATTGAGATTCTTCTGTTGAAAACTCTCTGTTTAGATCTGTATCCCATTTTTTAAATTGGATTATTTGGTATTTTGAGTTTCTTGAGTTCTTTATGTGTTTTTGAGAACAGTCCTCTGTTAGATGTGGGGTTGGTGAAGATCTTTTCCCATTCTGTGGGCTGTCCTTTTGTGCTATTGGCTGTCCTTTGCCTTACAAAAGCTTTTCAGTTTCAGGAGGTCCCATTTATTAATTGTCGATCTCAGTGTCTGTGCTACTGGTGTTATATTTAGGAAGTGGTCTCCTGTGCCAATGTGTTCAAGGCTACTTCCCACTTTCTCTTCTATCAGGTTCAGTGTAGCTGGATTTATGTTGAGGTCTTTGATCCACTTGGACTTGCATTTTGTGCATGGTAATAGATATGGATCTATTTGCAATCTTCTACATATTGACATCCAGTTATGCCAGCACCATTTGTTGAAGATGCTTTCTTTTTTCCATTGTATGATTTTGGCTTCTTTGTCAAGAATCAGATGTTCATAGATGTGGGGATTTATAGCAGGGTCTTCGATTCGATTCCATTGATTCACGTGTCTATTTTTTATGCCAATACCAAGCTGTTTCCCCCCCCCTTTTTTTTTTTGAGACAGGGTTTCTCCATGTAGTTTTGGTGTCTGTCCTGCATCTCACTTTGTAGACCAGGCTGGCCTCAAACTAACAGAGATCTGCCTGGCTCTGCCTCCAGAGTGCTGGGACTAAAAGTGTGTGCCACCACTACCTGTCAGATACCAAGCTGTTTTTATTACTATATCTCTATTGTAGAGCTTGAGGTCAGGGATGGTGATGCCTCTGGAAGTTCCTTTATTGTACAGGATTGTTTTTAGCTATCCTGGGCTTTTTGTTTTTATATATGAAGTTGAGTATTGTTCTTTTGAGGTTCCCGAGAGGTTTAAGTGAAGAAGGAAAGATCTGCCCTGAATGTGAGTGGCAGCATCCAATGGACTGGAGTGTTGGGTGGATAGAAAGGCAAGAAAGGAGAAAGTGAGCTGAGCACCAGGAGTCACCCCCTCCGCTCCCTGATTGCTGATGAAGTGTAAGCTACCTTACACTGCTGCTGCCGCCGCCACCACCACCGCCGCCACCGCCGCCACCGCCGCCACGCCGCCCTTCCTCTCCAGGACAGATTGTACCCTTGAGCTGCAGGCCCTTTCTTCCTTCATTTGCTTTTGTCAGATATATATATATATATATATATATATCTGAATATATATATTTGGTCCCAAAAGAAAAGTGACTAGAATAATTCCTATGCCACACCCTCCACAATCAAGGTTGGTCCTCGCTGACTTTTGTCTGCCCCTAATATTCATCCCATCTAGTCCTTGGACTTTCCTCGGAAGCCTAACTGGGTGTGCCTCCTTTCCTATGCCCTCCGCAAGAGTATCTGAATTGCCCCATGACAGCGTCTGAAGCTGCCACTTCCTACTGGTTTGACATATGCCCCTGGGCAGCCCTGGAAGCTTGTTACTCTGAGGTTGTTGGACTTATGCCCTAGAATCAACCTCCAGGAGGCCACACAAGTTCCCCCTGAAGGAAATGGCCCTTCAGATTCTGCCTCTGCACATGACAGATCTGCTTCTAATCACAGACTCTTCTACACCGTCTAACGCAGGTAATGCTGGCACTAAAGAGATGCCTGCCACATGATGGAAAGCAGAAGGTTGGACTGTCTTGACATACTGCTGCACTGTCTCTGTAGACAAGTTCTTTCCTCCTGTTTCACTCCCACATGCCGGAACATGCCACAGAATTCCGCCTGACCCCCCTCTCTGTTCCCTTCCTGGCATGCTGCTGGTGTCCCTGACCATTCTCTCTGTTGCTCCAAATTTGACCTTTACAACTAATATTACAGACCCCAGGTTATTTCAGGTGACTTTTTAAAGGCACCCATTGCCTCAATAGTTTGTTGCTTAACAAAAGTGAATGTTATTTACCTCACACTCACTGTATGCCTTTCACGGTCACCTTTAGCCTATAAAACCATCTGAGTACTATTATAGTCTTTCCTGAGAGTCTCAGAGATGTGAATAAAGTAGCGTGAGTTCCCAGTTAGAAAGCAAGAAAATGATATGGCTATGCTGCCCTTCCTTGGAAAGTAGAATGTTCATGGCTACACACAATTGTTGTGTGTGTGTGTGTGTGTGCAATTAGTAAGAATATACAAAACCTCTCTTAGCAAACCCTTAAAGGTATATATGTGATGAAACAATGGGCACAAACACTTTAAGGATGCCATGCTTTATTCTAGCTCACAGTCTGAGAGCACAGTCCCTTGTGGCAGAGAGGGCATGGTGGTGGGAGCTTGAGGCAGCTGATTGCATTGCGTTTTTACTTTCTCTTCTCCAACACTTACGTTTTAGTTATTATTAACGTGTATATCTGTGTACGGCATGTGTGTGTCTGGGGGTGGTGCAGACACACATGTGGAGGTCTGAGACAATTTGCAGAGTCAGTTCCCTCCTTCCACTAAGGGTTCCAGGGATCAAAGCCGTCATTGGGCTTATGTGACAAATGCTTTCCCACTGAGCCATCTTGCCTGCCTTCACTTTCTACTTTTTATTCAATCCAGGACCCCAGCTTAGAGAAAAGCACCACTCACATTTAGAGTGGATCTTCTCACCTCAAGTAACATAATCTAGAGGTCCGCTCATAGACATGTCCAGGGGTCTGTCTGCTGGGGTATTCTAGATCCTGTCAAGTAGGCAGGCCCTAGTTGGCCCACACTAACCCAGTCTTCCTAGACATCAGATCTCATGCCGATTCATCCTACAGAACTGCAAATCTGTGATATGTTCCTCCTGCTCCCTCCCCCTCCCACCCTGCTATCACCCACCCTCTGTTCCTGTGCATTTGTTTTTTAAGATTCCAGGTATAAATGAGATTATACAGACTTTTCGTTCTGTGTCTGGCTTATTTCACGAAGCACAATGTCTTCCACGTTTGTCTCTCTTGTTGCAAATGGCAGTATCTTGTTCCCTTTTCTATCCGATGATACTCCATTGCATATGCACACCACAATTTCATTATCCATGCATCTGTAAGCAAACGTCAGTTTTTCCTACACCCTTTTTATTTTGAGAACTATGCTACACTGAGCACAGTGACATAGCTATCTCTATGAGATAGTGATTCTGTTTCCTTTGGGCACACACCGAGAAGTCAAATTACTAGATCATATGGTAGTTCTACTCATATTTTCTTGAGAAACATCCACATGGTTTTCCATAATGGCTGCACCAACATACATCTCCATCCCAGTGTACAAAGGGTTTCCACTTCTCCACACTCTTACCAACACTGGTCATCTCTTGTGCATTTCATAAAGGCCACCCTAACAGTTATGTGATGATGTGTCTCCATGGTACTTATTGCACTGCCTAAACATTAGGGATGTTAAGCACCTTTTCATGCACCTGCTGGCCATTTTTCTATTCCCTTTTGGAACACTGTCTAGTTCTTTGCCTGTTTTTAATTGACTTTTGAGGGCTTTCACAATGTGCTATTCAAATTGCCTTTACATTTACACATTCCACTCCAGCTTCTACTCATCTTCTCCTTCTGACTTAGTTTTTTAAACTCCACCTGATAGATGAAATCTTTAGTTTTAAAAGCAGTGTACAATGTGAACTTTCTCTGATGAGATGGCTGGACCTATGCCATCAGTACTGGATGGTGCCACCAACAGCAGCCAGTCTGGTTCACAATCAAGACCATACAGAGAGTCACCAAGAAGCTTACAACCAACCAAACAAACCAACCCCAAGTGACCAATCCTCCAGACCACTTTGGGGATTGGATTGACTGCTTTGGGATGTAGTCTTGGGTAAAGATGGTTTTAATGTATGATTAAGCAGAGAATTGCTGATCTAAAGGAAATATTCTGAGAGAGCAGCAAGTGCAAAGGCCCTGTGATGGGATGATCTGGGGGAGCTGGTGAGGAGTTGGTAAAGTAGAAAACCAGGATGCTGAATCCAAAGGGAGGAAAGGAGACTGGTCCTGGGGTCAGAAAAGGAGGCAGAGGCATTTTGGATTAGAGGAAGGAGTTTGGAGTCTCTGTAAATGCAACTGGAATCCCTGGAGAGTTTTGAGCAGTGAAATATTATTATAAAGCAAGAAGTATGTATAAAACAGCCTCATTCTTTTAAAGGAATGCATAACCCTCTGGATTATAGATGGACCATAATTTATTCAACCACTTTACTGTTGATTGACGGTTGGGTTGCTTCCAATCCAGCCCTATTACAAAGAGAACTGCAGAGAATATCCCTGTGCACGTGTCTTTTAGAACTGTTATGGGATCAAGTCCAAAAGCTTAAAACAATTTAGACCTGGAATGTGGTTGGTGGGAAGGGGGTGAAATCATTTAAGTTTCCTTGTTGTGCAAGGGAGTGAGAGCCTGTAAGCTCGAGTGTTTCAAATGCATGTTCTACATCAGCCCAAATCAAGCTAGTTCTAGCAGACCATCAAAACTCTGCACCAGCCACTGGAGTGTCTACAGAAACACTGATGTGTGAGAAACGCGGCCACACCCGCTGGGCTGGAGCCGGACACTTTATTTCCCTTCAGGTTTTCACTCACACTGATTCTGCTTCCAGTTCTATACAAGGGATTTAACTAACATAGTGCATGCCTAGTTGGCTTTTTAAAAATCCTATCATAAATCAGAACAGTATTTTCCTTTTAGATAAGTATATATATATAGTGATTTTCATTGTCTAAGGAAAAGGAGCCTAATATGAGTGTTTCTCTGTCTATTCAAATTTTCTTCCCCACAAATTATATCCAACTTCAGACACATGTTTGTGTACAAATAAGTTTTCATTTGTTCATACAGTTACTGCTTATTCATACAGGGTACTTGGTGCTGAGGTCCAAAGATGCGTCACAAGCATCCGCTTTCCTTATTGAACTCAGTGTGTAGGGAGAGGAAGTTCCAGGCAGCAGAGAATCCAGCTCAGGACTAGAACTTCCTCAGGTTAAGCAGGGATGATTATGGGGGCCCAGAGTTAGGGACTCGCGGTGGTGGCATTCAGTGGACAATATGCAATCTAAGTAGAACTCTGTATTGAGAGACTGCCATGGAATTAGCAGGATGGTATATACTGTAACAAATTCATGCACCTTTTCCTGTCCTGTCTTTCTTGTCTGAGAACTCTTGATGTTCTGCTGAGCCTGTGTAAAAAGCCCAGGATCATCTCTTTATGACAAGATCCTTCACTGAATCATGCCTGCAAAGTTATTTAGCCATAAAGGCACCATATTCACACTGTGAAGAGTGGGAATGGGAACACATTTGGAGTCTGGTCTTCAGTGTACCATAGAGGGCTGGGGCAGAGGCAGTGCATACAGCTGGGGTCCTGATGTGGGACTAGACTGAAGCACAGGACTAACAACATAGCTATTGGAACAACTGCCCCAGTGATTTCTCATTTATCCCTGAGCTTGCATTGTTTCCATGAGACAAAAATTTCTGGTAGGAATATGTAGTTGGTGAAGCCTGGCTCAGCTGTCTTTGCCAGTGCCAGGGAGAGGCAGATGACTCCTAAGGCACTGGTACCAAAAGATAGGAACTTGCCTCTCAGCAGGGCTTGCATCGTGTTAGGGCTGTGCCAAAGACACATGGAACTTAAACACTGGAGGAAAAACGACTGGATGATCAGATTTCTCTGAGGGAGAGCTGCTGGGCTGAAGATGAAGCAGGATAGGATGGCAATTCACACAAGTGTTTTGATTTTCCTCTTTGGGTAGCTCATTAAAGGTCACTTGGGCTTTTTATCAGACTGTCATTAAAAGAACTTTACTAAGTGGGGAGTCTATAGTGAATAAATCAAAGGTACACAACACATTTTAAAAGTGTGCAATGACTACAGTTATGGTGGTATTCTATTTGTACTGAAATGTGATTTTAATTGTATATTAATAAATAAAGTTGCCCGGGGGTCAGAGCTATTAGAGCCATACAAAGAGCATGGCAGTGGTGGCACACACCTTTAATCCCATAGATCTCTGTGTGTTCAGGGATACAGCCAGCATTGGAGACACACGCCTTTAAGACCTGGAGGGCTGTACTTACAGGCAGTGATGAGGCAGTCATGTGTTTGGGTTTACAACCAATGAGAAGGCAGAACAGAAAGACTATTTAAAGACATACACACAGGAAGTAGGTCTCTTTTGGAGAGGTAGGACCACCGCAGGAGGAAGGGTAAGATTTTAGCTCTGAGCTCTGACCTCTTGGCTTTCTCTTTTACATTGGTCTGTGTTTCTTATTTAATAAGACAGTTGGTTACATCTACATACAGTTGCTTACACATTAATATACTTTCGTAGCTACACAGATCAGCAAGATCTTTCTCAAAAGTAATTTGTGAATATGATGCCAAAGTCTTTAAAAGGACATATGGGGGGGCTGGAGAGGTGGCTCAGTGGTTAAAAGCACTGGCTGCTCTTCTTGAGGACCCAGGGTTTGATTCCCAGCACCCACATCATGGTTCACAACTGTTTGTAACTCAAGTTCTAGGGCATTCAATTCCTCCTGCTTCCTTCTTAAGGACACCAGGCATGCATATGGTGCACAGTCATAATTTCAAGCAAAACATCCCTGAACATAAAATTAAAAAAATTAGATAAATAATACCACTAGAGCCAGTTATTCCACATTACAAATTGAGAAAGAAATGTATATTTGTGCGTGGTGGTTTGAACAAGATGTCCCTCACATTCTTGGTCATTTGAATATGTGTTGCCCAGTTGGTAGCACTGTTTGGGCAGGTTTAGGGGGTGTGGCTTCATTAGAGGAAATGCATCACCAGGGGTGGGCATTGAGGCTATCCCAAGTTTGCTCTCTCTACTTCCTGTTTGTGGTTCAAGATGACAGCTTAGCTCTCAGCTTCCAGCTCCAGCTGTCAAGTCTGCCTGACCCTGGACTTGCCCACCCTGGTGGTCATAGTCTCTTACCCCTCTGGAACCATAAAAAATAAACCCTTCATTATATAAATTAACTTGGTCATAGTATTTTTTCATAGAAATAGAAAAGCTACTAATGCAATGTATTTGCAATTAGATAGATAGATAGATAGATAGATAGATAGATAGATAAATAGGGTAGGTAGGTAGATAGGTAGATAGATAGATAGATAGATAGATAGATAGGTAGATAGATAGATAGATAGATAGATAGATAGATAGATAGATAGATAGATAGATATAGACATACAATTTCAGGGATTGTGTACAAGGGTATTTACTGCAAATGATATTACCATCTAACAATGGGAGAACAGCAGGTAGAATATTATTTACTTTTTAAAAAAGATATACTCTCAAATAACACTTAGGGACATAGTGCAATGTGTATTCACTTTTGTTGGAAAAATCTGTTTCAAAGCATATATAATGGAGACCTGTAGGTAAGATGGCAGATAAGAAGCTGCTGGTGTATAATCCAATTAAGGAGAAGAGTCAGGATAAGAAAAGAACAGACTATTCAATAGAGAGAATGAGTAAGAGGCTTGGGAAATTCACAGAGGCAGTGTTGGACCAGCTGAAAATTGCTGAGAAATAGATACGAAAAAAAAAGTCAAATGGGCTAAAGCTCTGCTCACACTGCTCCCAGTCAAGAGCAGAAAGTGGACTTCTCATCCAAGGATGAGCCCTGCAGCCACTGCACAAAGAGACCAGAAGCCTCAACCAAACCTCCAATCCAATGGTGGATTTTGGTGAGTCAATGGTTCTTCCTATGATGCATCAGCAGTGGAGAAGGATCCCAATTTGTCACTGTATGTAACTTGGAGGATGTAATGGTTAGGTGCCATCTTGAGAGGAGCCTATAGGAGGCTCAACTCTGACAGTGGTGTACATAACCCTGCATTAGATGCCAGGGAGGCAGTCTCATCAATGGAGAATATAAGAGGCCTGTCACTCTGAGTATGAGGTCAGCAGCTGGAACAACCTGTGGCGCCCCTACCTGCCATTGGGTGCTATAGAGCATAAGAACTCTGAAGTACTTCCCTCCAGCATGGTGATTAACACCAAATGTATTAATCCATTTGTCCTGTACAGATCTCGGTGCTGTGGCTGCTTCCCACACTCCCAACACATTGGGGGCCACCCCCAAGCTAGAACATTAGCCACCTCCAAGAGTATGATCTGGGGAGCATCAGGAGGGAGAAGAAACCTACCCAGCTCCGAGAACACAAAGCTATGTCCAGTGGGCAGAGGCTCCTGGGACACAAGAGAAGCCGATAAAGTGAAGACAGCTCTGGCAGGCATCATATACTTACACAACACTGGCTGATAGCCAGCGTAACCACAGAAGACAAGAGGCTACGAGGTGACTGACCCACCCCATTCCCCTGTGCAGCAACAGAAGTCTCCAAATTTCAAACACCCAGAAAGATGCTGCTCTGACATTTTATCCGATGTCTTGCCTTTATGATCTCCAATTTTCTACATTTTCAAAAAGCAACATTTTCACTGTATTGTGTTTTTATTTTTAGTCTCCTTCATAAATTCATCTAGTTTTGCTTTTGTAACATCTTCATTATTGGGTAGTATTTTTTGTTTTTCTCACTTTTTAATTATTTTTTTCTTTTTTTATCTTGTCTTCTCCCTTTCTACCATGTTTTTTGTAGTATTGGATTTTTTTAAACTACAGTTTATAGTTTGTTCTTTTTTAAATTCCCCTTCTTACATTTATCTAATTTTGTTTTCAAGTTTTCTCATTATTGGGTGCCCTAGTTACTGTTCTATTGCTGTGAGGAGACACCATGGCCAAGGAAGCTTATAGAAGAAAACATTGAATTAGGGGCTGGCTTACAGTTTCAGAGGGCCAGTCCATTCTCATCATGGCAGGGAGCATGGTAGCATGACCAGCAGGTGCAGGGGCAGCAGCTGAGAGCTCACAAAGGATCCATAAGTTGCAGGCAGAGAAAGAGCAAGACTGAGCCTGGCTTGGGATTTTGATACTTCAAAGTCCCGCCCCCCCCTCCTCCAATAAGGCGACATCTCCTCTAACAAAACCTCCTAGGCTTTTCCAAATAGTTCCACTAACTGAAGACTAAGTATTCAAATATATGAGCCTACAGGGGCCATTCAAACTACCACATTGGGAAATCTTTATTTTCTCTTTGTTCAATTTTTCTCATCTCTTGCTTTTTTTTTTTCTCTTTCTCCCCACAACATTCTTCCCACTCATCTTTTTTCTTTTATCATACTTATCCTGGCTTCTGCATTTTCCCACTTTTTCTGCCTTTTTATTATCTCATTCATTTAGTATGTCAGTATTCACCCTAAATAGTTGACTTCATAGCGTATTCTATATTAGTTTTTTTATTTTCTATTTTTAACCATCTTTGATATGTTAGATATATGAATGGGCTTTAATTACTAATCCCACTCTTGACAGGAGTTCATGTGAAGTAAAAAGGCCCTGAGTAGCCAAACTCATCCTAACTAGAAAGAGTCAGGCTAGAGATATCACAGTAATTGATCTCAAATTATACTGCAGAGTCATAGTAATAAAAACCATGACACTGTCACAAGAGTAGAGGATGTCGAACTTAATCCATGTAGTTACAGGCATCTAGAATATATCAAAAACATACATTGGATAGAAGACAATCTTTTCAAGAAAAGGTGCTTAAAAACTGAGTATCGCCGGGCGGTGGTGGCGCACGCCTTTAATCCCAGCACTCGGGAGGCAGAGCCAGGCGGATCTCTGTGAGTTCAAGGCCAGCCTGGGCTACCAAGTGAGTTCCGGGAAAAGGCGCAAAGCTACACAGAGAAACCCTGTCTCGAAAAACCAAAAAAAAAAAAAAAAAAAAACTGAGTATCTACGTGTAGGAGAATGAAACTAGATTCATGCAAGGAAATTCAAAGTGGATCAAAGATCTTAATGTAAAAGCTAAGTGTTTGAAACTGTTTAAAGGAACACGTGGGGAAAACAGTTCAAGATACCAACATAGTCAAGGACTTTCCAAAAGGAACTTGAATGGCACAGGAAGCCATGCCAAGAATAGTACAAGGAAGCAACTCTGGGAACGGACAAATAGAATTGCATGAAATTAAAAAGCTCCTTTGCAACAAAAAAAACAACTCCAAGGAGACAACACATAGGATGAGAAAAGATCTCTGTCAACTGTATAGCAGACATAAGCTCACCTAGTCTTTCTAAAGAACTCCAAAAATCAAACACCAAAAAGACCCAGAAAATCCAATCCATGAATGGGCCAATGAACTGAGCAGACAGTTCTCAACAGAATAAATGAATGAAAATGACTAATGAGTGTTTGAAAATGTACTCAAAATCATAAGCCATCAGGGAAATGCAAATAAAAACTACCTCGATATCTCATAACATCCTAGTTAGAATCACTATCATCAAGAAAACAAAGACCAGCAGATGCTGGTGAGGATGTGGAGAAAGATGAACCCTTCATCCTTGCAGGTGGGCGTGTGAACTGGCACAGTCTCCATGGACATGAGTGTGGGGTCTTCCAAAAAACCTGAAAACACAACTATCGCCTGACCCAGCTAAACTTCCCGTGGCTATATAGCCAGAGGACTTTAATTCTACATACCACAAGACAGAGACTTGTGCATCCCTATTTAGTGTCCCGCCATCCACAACAGCCAAGAAATGAAAGAGGGAAGAGGGCTAGATGTCCATCAACAGATGAACTGCTAAGGAAAACACGCTGCATATGCATGATTTGGCCTTGAAGGGAAGGAAATCATGGCATCCGTTGGAAAAGAATCCAACTTGAAGAGCATCATGTTAAACAAAATGAGTCATACTAAAAGACAAGTGACTATGCTTTCACTCTTATGCAGAATGTGTGTGTGTGTGTGTGTGTGTGTGTGTGTGTGTGTGTGTGTGTGTGTTAAAATGAGAAAGGATTTTAGAAAGGCAATATTGAAAGGGAAAATGGAGATCTTAAGGGAGATGAAGGACACAGGAAGTAACAAAATACACACTACTTGTAAGCAGGAGGGAGGATTATTTATGGGGAAAAAGGAAACCAGAAAACGAGAAGGGGGGGGGGGTAGGTGAATGCAGTGAGAGGGAAAGCAATGAGAATAAAATATACTGACACATTTATGAAAATATCATAATCATATTTCTCTATGCATCACTCGCTCTGCTAACTTTAAAAATTAATAAACGTCAACTCAAAACATATAATATTAATATTATAAAAATCACATGTGAGAGTCAGAAAAAAAGAAAAAGCCAAGAAACAATTTTCCATATATCTTCAGAGTTCCTTTTGATGCCTACCCAGGGAACTAGATTTGGATTCCCTGTACTAAGCAATCTCTCTACTTAATGGAATTAGAGATGGTTCTAAGTAATTGTTTTCTTTGTGTTTTGTCATGTTTTCCAAATTTCAACAATTTGTTTTTAGTTAACCAGAATGTAGGTTTTAAAATTAAGGATACTGAAAAACTGTTGTACTATAAAGATAAAATCGAAAATAATCATGCAGTAAATTTTTCTTACTTAACTAAGAACATGCATAAAGGCCGCCTGAGATGTATTTTCACAGCACCCACACCAGGACTCCACTCTAATGGTTGGTTCTCATGCAGATAGCCACACAATCACCTGCCAGAATCATTTACCAGCCATGTCTAAGCCATGGTTCATGGGCACTATCTTACCCAGAATCAGTTTGAATGTGACCTAACAAAAAACTATAAACCTGTAAACTTACTTAAAGGTTTTCTTTTCCTTTTTCTCTTTCTTTCCTTTTCTTCCTTTTCTTTTCTTCCTTCCTTCCTTCCTTCCTTCCTTCCTTCCTTTCTTCTTTCTTTCTTTCTCTGTCTCTCTCCTTCCTCCCTCCCTCCCTCCCTCCCTCCCTCCCTCCCTCCCTCCCTCCTTTCTTTCTTTCTTTCTTTCTTTCTTTCTTTCTTTCTTTCTTTCTTTCGAGACAGGGTCTCACTATGTAGTCCTGGCATTCACTATATAGACCAGGCTGACCTCAAACTCATGATATCTGGCTGCCTCTGCCCTCTAAGTGCTATGGTTAAAAGTGTGCAGCATCAATCCTGATCCTAACTTGATTGTTCTTGAGAATGAACTTTGTGGAAAGAGAGAAATGACAATGTGTCACAACGTTAAAATGTTTGATATTTTTGCTCCCAGTGAATAAGTCACAGTATCATTACTAATAAGTCTCTATTTCCTGTATTTAAAAAGCCCCAACCTCCTTCAACTCTAACGGTTGGCATTTCCCGCTGGGGAATACTGCAGAACACCACAGACCATTTGCAGGATCTTGTTTTCGGTTAACAAATTCATGAGCAAAAGAAGGAGCAATCACTTCAGGGCAGAAATTCTTTTGTTTTCCTTCTCCCCATCAAAGTGTCTTTTCTTGCCAACTCACACTGAAGTTTTGATCCTGAATTTTATTATCTTGGATACTGAGTCCTAATACACTGCTTAGCTGGCTGACCCATACTTTTATTCTCTCTCTCATTGAAGCTGTTATCTGCAAATCCAGGGAGTGGGGGAGAAAACAGATTCACTGATGAACTGTTTTAAATTATGACTTGGTGGACTTATGAAGCATCAGTCCTTGACACTTCAATTTGGAACTTGGTCTTGATGGACTTAAACTCAGCTCCATAGTTCAGTTGTCCTGAGAGGAAAACATCTATAGATTTTCGAGAACTGAAGATGAGATTCAAGAGTAGAAGGGCTTGGGAGCCTTGTTGAAACAGAAAGAGACTTTGATTTGACAAATACTTGGGTTTAAGTTTAGCCATTGTGCTTGAGATAAATTAAGAAGTAAAAAAGAAAAGTATTTTTAGTTTTGTCTCTGATCATTTGAACAACTTTTATGTTAATCTCCATCCAGAATGATCTCTACTCTGGAATGACTCCTTTTGTAATAGCCATAGATCATTCACCTCCACTGTCTGTCCACAGGGACAACTTCAGAGAAACACTGTGAAGTTCAGACACATGAGCCTTTGTAGGAAGAGATACAAGCAGATCTTGTTCTGTGACATCATGGGATGGTTTGGACTCCACAGCTCCACCTGGGCACTTCACTTCAGGCAATGTGACATTGGGGTACATTTGGCAACAAAACAGATAAACTGTCCATCCTGATGGCATGGCGACATTAAGCCAGCCATTGGGAATAGAGAGGAGCAGAGAAATCATTTCATGTTGTGGTTGCAGGCTGGGAGAGGTGCTCAGTAGTGAGGAAGGTGGTCTGGGTTTGACCCGGATCTGCACAGTCTATCTCTCTCCATTGATTTTCCAGTGCTGGTGAAGACCTACAGGATGACCTCTCATACAGGTGTTTTTGCCTCACAAATTTATCAGTGGCAACTCTAACCCTTTGCATTGGAAATAGAGACAGGCTTCAGGGAGGAAATTAGGTCCTGAGCCCTATGAGAGGATTAGCATGGTGGTTCTCAACCTTCCTAATGCGGTGACCCTTTAATACAGTTCCTCATGTTGTGGTGACCCCAACCACAAAATTATTTTGTTGCTACTTCATAACTGTAAATCTTCTACTGTTATGAATTGTAATGTAAATATCTGATATTCAGGAAACCTGATATGTGACCACCCCCACCCCTAGAATGGTCACGACCCACAGATTAAGTACCACCTGATGAGCACATGTAAGAATCACAAGAGACCATGTTTCACATCTCCTTACTCTCCGTCATGTAAAAAAAAAAAAAGAGAGAGAGAGAAGACAGCTTGCTTTTCACACATCAAAAACAGGCCTCACCAGACAGAGCATCTTCTGGTGCCTTGATCATGGACTCACCTGTTCCCAGAACAGCGAGAGACCCATGCTTATCTAAGCACCCTATCTACGGTATTTTGTGAAAGCAGTTGGCTGACTGATATGGACAGGATGAATCTTTTGTGTTAGGATAACTAAGCTGTTCATCTTCCTGTCCAGGAACTGGACATCACTGGGTAGACAGACAGATGTACACAGATGTAACTGGACCCCTCCACGTTGTAAGGCTGGTTGCTCATGTTTCTGTATCTCATCTGGGTTAGCATTGCCATTGGGAGTGCGATGTTGCAGTGCCTCCAGGTCTCTGTGATGGCTTGGCTTTGATGGCCCCTGTGTCCTAGCACGGCCATGGTCTCTGTCCTCTCATTGTTTCCAGTAGCCCTCACATTAAGCCCTTCACCCAGGAGAATGTGCTGGTGTTGTCCAGACCACTTGGCTATCTGTGTACCTTTACTTAGGGGTCAGGCTGGTGACAATTCCTTAGTCATGTTGCCTGAGCTGAAATCCCAACTCTGCTGCTTATCAGCAGTGTGACTTTGGAGCGGGCATTTAGCCTCTTTGTGTGCCTCTGTCCCCGTAGTTATAAAAAAAAAAAAGTAAGTTTATAGTACTACTACTCATTTCATGAGACTGTTCTGATTAAGGAGGCAGGCACACAGAGCACTTGGTAGGCCCTTAATTAATACCTGTTGCCATTAAGATTTCACAGTGTCATGCAGAACAAAACCACTTACCCCGACCTTCGAGTTTCCAGTGGCAAAACAGAATCCTCTTTACATGTAAGCTCCTTCATTTCCATTTTAAGGGGGTGACCATACATTTTACACACTTTGGGCATGACACACTGATGTGAGGAGATGTGTCCCGGAGGCCACGGGGAGGAAAGTGGATCTGGGTCTTGAGAAGTCAACACAGACTATTCCAGACTGACTTCAGAGCAAGCTATTAAGTCCTCCTAGACCCAGCCTGCTCCTCCTGCACCCATTTCCTCTTAATGTTCTGCCCTTTCAGGGGTGACTGCCTGTGTGAAACTGAGGTTACCAACTGATAAAGAGAAAGTCCATTGACTGCCTAGTGGACAGCATATTCGGACTTCCCTGTGGGTCACCTGGACTGCCCTCTCCTCCTCCACCTGGCCATCCAGCCATCAACAAAGCGTTTTTTTGTGCTTTGCGATCGAAGAGGGTGAAGTCCTAGATTCATGTGTTGGTAAAGAAAAACAATTATCTGGCCCATATCTCTGCCTCCTGCTGTCATCAGCCGATCAGTGGCTTCCAAGGTTTCCCGGCCACGGAAAGCTGAGCTTCCCAGCTGTAGTTTCCTGAGTAAGGTGAGACTGACCTCAGGGTTTTGTATTTATCATTAGATTTTTGCCAGACAAACCAGCTTAGCAAAAAACATGGAACTGAGACGGAATTCATAGGGCCAAAACTTGAACAGTAAAAGAACAGAAACTTGGCATTTGGGTCCTCCCGGGTTTCTGAAATACCGCTCTTGTCTCTCCCTGGAGTGCTGAAGCATTTGAATCAAGATTGAATTCAAAGGAAACTGATTGGCTCTCTCACAAGCCGAGTGGAAGATGCGTCACTTTGCGTCAGCAGCATCGCCGAAGGAGCGAACCGTGGTATCGCTGGCACCGCTCACATCGGAAGGTCGGCTTTCACTTTTGGCTGGAGGGTTTTGTTATTAGAGTTTGTTTAAACTATAATCCTTAGAGTCCCTTTCTGAATAGCACCATCAGCATCTTTCTAAGCAGCAAAGATCTTTCTTTCCCTCCCTCTGGCCTGGCCTCAACAAACCAGATCATGTCTGTTGGCTTGTTTGGGCCTTCCACACAAAAGAGTTGTCAGACTTTTTGAAATCTTGGTAACTGTACCCTCCAAAATGAGAACTCTGGTGAGAGGAACATTTCAAAGATAGGAAGTAAATGCCAATAAAGCACAAAGTGCAGCTCTTTGTCCACAGTCACCCGGTGGCGGGGGTGGGGGGGTGGGGGGGTGGGGGGTGGGGTGGGAATGGGTGGGTGGGGGTGGGGATGGGTGGGTGGGGTGGGTGTCTTTAAAACAACAAAAAACAAGCAAACAAAAAAACCAGAATGAAATAGAGGTAAGAATGGGAGCTTAGGGACTGTAATGAAATTCACTTCAGGCCAGCAGATGCCAAGGGCAGAAATAAAGTTGAACCGAGGATGATAAAGTGAGGAAGAGGAACCAGGTAGGACTTCAAAGTTGTAAATGTCACCACTTTGTGGCTGGGAATATCTTTAGTTGGAAAAGAAAGGAGGGGTCTGAGAATAAAAGGTGAGGTTGTGTATTGGGTGTGTCAAGTTTCTATGCCTTCCAGTTCTCCCGACCTATCATAAACATCTGCAGGACAGATGGCAAGGTTTCTCATGCAATTATGCATCTAAAACACTTGCTACCCAGCACATGTTTGAGAAGCAGATGAACCAATGGATGGATGGCTGCCTGGGGAGATGCCCACCACATAGGCAGGAAAGTAATCTGGTGCCCGGAGAAGTCCAAGATCATCTGTCCGGGCAAGTTTACAGAGAGATGGCCATTGAGAGAGAGAGAGTTTGTTAAGTGAGAGGAGGAAAAGGCAGACATGAGATGTAACTCACTGTCTTAGGGTGTCTAGTGCTGTGAAGAGGCACCATGACCACGGCAACTCTTATATAGGAAAACATAAAATGGAGTGGCTTACGGTTTCAGATGTTCATTCCATTGCCATCATGGTGGGATTTGGCAGTGTGCAAGCAGACATGGTGCTGGAGCTGAGAGTTAATACATCTTGATGGGCAAGCAACAGGAAGTGAACTGTCACATTGTGTGACTTGAGCATATGTGGGACCTCAAAGCCTGCCTCCACAGTGACATACTTCTTCCAACAAGACCATGCCCACTCCAACAAGGCCGTGCTTCCTAACAGTGCCACTCCCTTTGGGGGCCATTTTCTTTCAAAGCCCCACATTCATATTTCTTAAGCCCTGGTTTGCCCCTTGTCCTCCAGCTCACAAGGATCTTTGCTCCCTTGTGCTAATTCAGACTGGTTTGGGCAGAGATCTGAAAATGAGAGGTCAAAAGGAAATCATTATCACCATGAAATATCTCTGCCAGGAAGTCCATTAACATGCAGGAAGCAAGTCTCAGAGGAGCAAAGCTGCTTGCATTGATTAGCAGGCACACACACACACACACACACACACACACACACACACACACACACAAGAAACAAAAACAAAAACCCAAAAAACATTCAGATGACTTTTTTGGTAAGTTTGTTGACACTCCTGCTCCTCAACAACTCTGGTTTTAAATGCATTCCCAAGGCTGATGTTGGATCAGCTTCTCTTTCTAGGCTAATGGGATGAACCCTCCTGAAGCAGGGGTGTATATATCCAAGTGAAGCTCTAAGCCTAGAGAGCTGTTGATCCAAAGTCAAGGACCCACATATATTTATGTTGCTGCCTTGGCATCTTGTAAAATTGAGTGTTTCAAATGGCCTACTTGCAAATTCTCATCCCTTCTCTGCTCTGCCCTATCCAAGTAGAGGAACTAGAATATTCAAAGCTACATGGTAGGAATGAAGCTGGGTTAGACAACACTTGAAAAAAGGTCACTGAGTGTGGAGAGGAGATCTCAAGAATAACAGTCAAGAGACAAGTCCAGAATTGTGTTAGAGACAGACATGGAGAAGCTGACAGGGAATAAATAGCAACTGCCCCCAAATACATTTATTTATGTTTTAATTCCTGAAACTCATGAATATTCCTTCCTGTGGAGCTTACATGGCAGAAAAGGTTCAATTAAGGATCTTAGGGAGCTTGCGCTGGATAGGCAGGTGGGCTTCAAATGCAATTATAAATGTCTTTTTAAGGACAGATACATAGAGGAGATGATGGAAAAGTGGGCCAGAGAGATGTAGCCCCAAGCTAAAAACATCAGCAGGCACCAGGAGCTCCGGAGGACAAGGCATACACTGCTTCCTGGAGCTCCCAAATCATTAATGGTCCTGTGTACACCTCATTTCTAGACATCTGTCCTCTGGAACCATGAGAGAATAGATGGCTGTTGTTCTAAGTCTCTAAGATTGTGCTAATTGTTACAAAAATCTTAGAAAAATAAAAAAAAAATCCTTCATGGTCGTGTTAAGGGACTTCTCTTATCTTTTGAGTGATAAAGAAAATGACTAGAGGACTGTGAACTTTGGAACAATGTGACCTCACTTTCATTAAAAAGACATTATATTGAGGGCAACACTGGCAGAAATGCTGGGTCAGTTAGATGTTTTTTTTTTTTTTGAGAGTTTAGTGAGGTGCAGAGAGAGGTGTATTTCAGTGGTGGAGGGCTTGCCCTGCATGCACCAGCTTCTGCATTCCATCTCAGTATCTCTTATAAAGTTGATGGGAATACTAATAATGATGGACAAGGCTAGCAAGAGTGAAAGTGATGAGAAAGGGCCTGTCTTAGCTACTTTTCTATTACCATGATAAAACATAAAATCAAGGCAAATATAAGAGAAAGCATTTAATTGGACTTGCTATTTCAGAAGTTTGGATTCCATGATGGTGGAGCCAGGACATGGAGGCAGAACAGCTGAGAGCTCATATCGTGATCCACAAGTGGGAGACAGAGAGCACACTGAGAATGACATGAATCTTTTGGAATCTTTAGGTCCTCCTGCAGTGACACACCTCCCCAACAAGGTCACACCCCAAACAGTTCTTCCCAAGTATTCAAACACATGAGCCTATGGAGACCATCTTCATTCAAACCACCACAGGGCCAAACTGTGGAAATATCTTGAGGCAAAGATAAGAGGATGTCTGATAGACCTCTGGTGTGGAAGGGGAGAAGGGTGGATTGGGAATGACTATAAGACTGAACCCTCTGAAGAGCAGGGCTGCCATTGCTGAAACAGGGCTCAGCAAAGAATCTGGTGTGTATAGACAGAGGAGAAGACCTAGATACATGCTCAGATGGGGAATGGTGCATTGAGATGTCTATTGGACACTCACATGGAGGTGTTGAGCAGTAGCTGACTGATCAGTGCAGAGTCCATGTAAGAGGTTCACTCTGAAGATGTGAGCCAAAAAGTTATCAGTGCATAGGCTGTATTTGAACCTGAGGCCAAGTAGCTCTGAAACAAGTAGAAACCCCTTTTTGTTCTTTTGTTTTAATTGACAGGACTACCCATTAGCAACACTACCATGAGCATGACAGCCATGGCTGTTAGTCAAAGGGACAGAGACATCTCCTTCCAGGTGTCCCCACTTGGGATTCTTGTCTCTGAATGTGTCCTTAAGTAACTCTGAGCACATGGATCACTATGGCCTGACCGATGACTCACCTGGCAGTAGTGCTGACTGCAGACTCAGAAGATATGAACAGGAGTGATTGCGTAAAAGTCAGTCCAAGCTTCTCTGCTCTTGCAAAACACTGCCCAGTCTCCCAGCAGGCCTCTACGAGCACAATTTGAGCAATAATTCTCTGTGATACTGTAATCTTCACACCCAGAGGACACACCACAAACAGAATATGTCCAAGAACAGGGCCTCTTCCACTGAGCTCTGGGTGGCAAAGACTATCTAAAATCCCTTGGTTTTTGAAAAGAGTAAATTTACAAATGGTTAAAGGTACATTGAAATAATTCAAAGAGCAAATTTATTTGGGAGTGGTGGTGATGTGGTTATTTTGAAAACTGTGGCAATGACTTGAGCCTCACAACTGCTCTGTCTTGTGTAGTCCTTTGTATTCACAACTGCTTCAAATGAGTGTGACATCTGCCATCACAACTGCTCCCATTTTACTTTTCTTGAAAAGGAACCCAAAAGCTAAAATTCAAAGTCAGGGTAAGTAAAAGAGCTTACTTAGGCGAGTAAATTGAAGTTTCTGCTTTGATTTACTTCATTAGTTACAGGACTTGGAGTTGAATGTCCATTTGTTTAAACAAAGGTTTGAACCTCTCAGGAGAGGTACCAGGTAGAAGGAAGAGCATAGGTGATGATATCAACTCCCAGATCTGCCCTTCAGTTGCCTCGACCTCAGGCAAGTGTTGTCAGCTCTCTGGCACAATGCCCTTCCTTAGTGGGTGCAGTTAGGAATGCCACATACAGCTGTGAGGTTGAAGCAGAGCATTATGCCTAGGGCATACAGCGGAGGAAGGTGCCTTGTTCCACTGCTCAGTAGAGGTGGGGATTCTCTGCACATGCCTTGAATTTATACCAGAAATCAGCTAAGAAGCTCTTCTTTTGTCTTAGGCCTACTGTACCAGATGCCAGAGGTTATAGGTTGAAAACGACAATCTACATCTATGAGGCAGTCATAGCCACTTACAGACTGACTGGCTTCTTTACTTCCCTTAAGAAAGATTTATTAAGCTCTTACTATGTTATAAGAGAACAAACTACAGCAGGCCCTTCATATCTGTAGGTCCAACCAACTTGGGTGAAAAATATTTTAATTATCAAATACATACACAAAAGTATGTGCCGGGTGGTGGTAGTGCACCTTTTAATCCCAGCACTCAGGAGACAGAGGCAGGCAAATCTCTATGAATTCAAGGCCAGCCTGGACTATAGAGCTAGTTCCAGGACAGTTAAGGTTACACAGAGAAACCCTGTCCAGAAAACCAAAATAAATAAGTGGATGAATAAATAAATTACGGACTTTTCTTTTTGTTATTCATTAATTCAGTATAACATTGTGGTGGTTTGAAAGAAAGTGGGCCCCAAAGGGAATGGCAATGTTAGGAGGCGTGGCTTTGCAGGAGTAGGTGTGGTCTTGTTGGATGAAGTGTGTCACTGTGGAGGCAGGCTTTGAGATCTCGTATATGCTCAAGATACCGTCCAGTGTTCTAGACCAATTCATGTTGCCTATGAGATATAGGACTCTCAGCTACTTCTCCAGCACCATGTCTGCCTGCATACCACCATATCCCACCATGATGATAATGGACTAAACCTCTGAAATGTAAGCGAGCCACCCCAATTAATGTTTTCCTTTATAAGAGTTGCTGTGGTCATGGTGTCTCTTCACAGCAATAGAAACTCTAACTAAGACAAACATCTATTTTCCTAACATTTGTAGAAATCCTCCTCTATGGAGCAATGTGTTATACATGTATGTTACATGATTTCATTAAAGGAACTTGAACAGCTTCAGATCTGGGTGTTCTGGGTGGTGTTGGGAGTCTGGTAGCCCATGTGCCTCTGACCGTGAGGCATGGCTGTACTTCATGTTGTTCTTATTCAACTGAGAGAGAACCAAGGAATAGCCTTCCTCAAGGAGCTAACCTCCTCCTGTAAGAGACAGTTACCAGGAAAAAAAATGCCTGGAAGGTCAAAGCAGGGAGAGGTCAGAGGTTGAAGAAGGATGGTGGTATTGCTATACAGATAGAGTATCTGGGCACAACTACCCAAATAGAGGGGCCTTAAGAAGAAATCCCAAAACACAAAAGGATTATGAGTGTGAAGAGAGCTCACAAAAAGTACCAATGTAGCTGGAGCAGAAGGAGAGAGAGAGTGAGAGAGAGAGAGAGAGAGAGAGAGAGAGAGAGAGAGAGAGAGAGAGAGAGAGAGAGCGAGCTTGGGAAGATGACCTTGTGTCAGCTGGCAAGTGACAGAATTATATGTAACTTTAACACAGCTGTTTTGACAATGATACAAATAGAGTAAGAAATATCTAATGCTTCATGGTCAAATGAAGGTAGATTGATCCATCCAAGCATTGTGAGCTGCTAGTATATGAGACTGTAAGATAAAGTGTTTACACTCTTTGCAATAGCCTCAGATAGTATATGCTAGGGTAACTCTAACCAAGAAAGCAAAAGGCTTGTATGATAAAAACTTCAAGACATGGAAGAAGATATCAAAAAACGGAAAGATCTCCATGATCATGGCTCAGTAGGATTAACATAGCAAAAATGGCCATCCTACTAAAAGCAATCTACAGATTCAATGCAATCTTCATCGAAAATTCAACACAGTTCTTTACAAAACTTCAAAGGACAAGTCTCAGCTTCATATGAAAACAAACACACACAACAACAACAACCCTCCAAAACCAGATAGCTAAAATCCTGAATAATAAAAGAATTGCTGTTGGTATCACCGTCACTGACCTATAGTAACAAAAGCAACATGGCATTGGCATAAAAACAGACATGTCAATCAATGGAATTTAATAGAAAACCCAGACATAAATCCACACACCTATGAACAACTGATTTTTGATTTAAAAAAAAAATCAAAAATACACACTGGAAGAAAGACAGCATCTTCAACAACATGATGTCTGCATGTAGAAGAATCCAAATTGACACATAATTATCATCTTGCACAAAACTCAACTCCAAATGGATCAAAGGCCTTAATATAACACCAGATACACTGACACTGTTAGAGAGAAACTGCAGAATAGCCTTGAACACATTGACACAGGAAAAGACTTTCTGAACAGAACATCATTAGCACAGGCACTAAGATCAATGACTAATAAATGGGAACTCATAAGACAGAAGCTTCTGAAAGGCAAAGGACACTGTCATTCAGACAAGGCAGTAGCTACAGAACAGGAAAGATTTTTTTTTACCAACTTCACATCCAATGGAGGGCTAATATCTAAAACATGTAAAGAAATTTAAAAAATTGTATATCGATGTTGTATAATATTATTTCAAGGTGTGTTACTTTGTTTATGCTCTGGAATGTTTGTCTAATGATACAAAGATGTATTTGATTAAATAAAATTCACCTGCAGTCAGAAGGCTGAGTCAGCAACTAGCTGACAGGAAATGGTAAGGAGGAGCCAGAGAAGGAGGAGGACTCCAGGGTCCAGCCACCCAGCTACACAGCAAGCCACGGAGTAAAAGTAAGATTTACAGACGTAAGAGAATGAGAAAAGCCCAGAGGCAAAAAGTAGACAGGATAAGTTAAGAAAAGCTGGCTAGAAACTAAGCCAAGCTAAGGCCAGGCATTTATAATTAAGAACAAGCCCCCATGTGTGATTTATTTGGGATCTGGGTGGCGGGCCCCCCAAAAGAACCAAAAAACAAGCAACAATATATCAAGAAAACAACACAATTAAAAAATGGAATACAGATCTAAACTGAGAATTTTCAGAAGAGGAAACTCAAATAGCTGAGAAACACTGAAAGAAATGCTCTACATCTTTAGTTATAAGGGAAATGAAAATCAAAATGTCTTTGAGATTTCATCTTACACCTGTCAGAATGCCTAAGATGATAAAGCAAATGACAACTCATGCTGGTAAAGATGTGGAGTAAGAGGAACACCATCTATCACTGGTGGGAGTGCAGCTTGTACAGTCACTGTGGAAATCTATGAGGTGGTTCCTCAGGAAGATGGGAATTGACCTACTTCAAGATCCAGCTATATCACTCTTGGATATGTACCCAAAGGATGCCTCATCTTATCATAGAGACACTTGCTCAATTATGTTCATTGCTGCTCTATTCATAATAACCAGAAGGTGAAAACAACCTAGATGTACTTCAACAGATGAATGCATGACAAAATGTGGTATATTTATACAATGGAATATTACTCACCTATGTAAAAGAATGAAATCATGAAATTTGCAGGAAAAAATTCATCCTGAGTGAGGTAAGCCAAGCCTAGAAAGACACATATGATATGTATTTGCTTATATGTGGATATTAGCTACTGAGTCAATAATAATCAAGCTACATCTGTAGACCCAGAGAAGTTATGTATAAAGTAAGAGAATAGAAGGACAAGTAGATATCCCTAGGAAAGTGCAATAGAATACATAATTATGGATGGATGGGAAGGGGAGCTGGCATAGGAGAACAAAGTAGGGATGGAGGGAAGAGCAGGACAAGGGAGGTAGAAAAGGGAGATACAGCTAAAATTAAGGGCCATAAAAGAGGCAATATGGAAACCTAATATAGTAGAGACTTTCTAAAATATATGCATATTGGAAGGCTATCTAAATGAGGTTACCACATAATGGGAGAGAAAGAGCTCCAACTGGACATCTCTTGTCACCAAATGAAGCTTCCAGTACTGGGATTGGGTTATATCTAATTGAGTTATTGGCCAAAGGGGTCCCATGGGAACACCTAAACAATCCAAGCTCTTGTCAAGAGTATCAGTTGCAAGGCCCTATTGTTGAAGGAACACCTACACAACTCATTGAACGTGGAGAAGCTGAGTTAATTCCCACAAAGAGCCTTCACCCCTATGTGCTAGCATCTTTGGTGCAGGAAGGTACTCTACATGCTGCCAACAGAGAAATGTAAACACCACCCCAGCCACAAACCCTCTGATCTACAGCTGTGTCCTGCCTGCAATATATGCCAGTGCAGGGGTGGCACAAAGCTTAATATTTTATCTGCCTTAAAATCTACTCCACAAAATGGAACCCATATCTGTCACTGCTTATGTGACCAAGAACTAGTTAGGCTTGGAGTAAAATGAAACACTACTGTTCTACTAAAAGAACATAGCAACAAAATGACTTCTGATGACATTCTGCTATACTCATAGATCAGTGCCTTGCTCAGCCATCATCAGAGAAGTTTCCTCCTGCAGTAGATGAGAACAAATACAGAGACCAGGCAATATACAGCCAGGCAATATACAGAGAGTGAGAGATAGAGAGACCTTGGAACACTCAGCCCTAAATGGAAGGTCTCTATCAAATCCTCCCTGCTTCAGGTCTTAGGGAAAAGAGGAGCAGAAAGAGTGTAAGGGCCAGAGGGATGGAGGACACAAGGGAACAAGGCCTTAAATCAAAAGGACTAATACATACATGAGTTCACAGAGTCTAAGGCAGCATGCACAGGCTTACAAAGGTCTGCACCACGTGGGTCCTAGAGCTAAAAGAAGTGGTCATACGCCCCTGTCCATAACCCAGTATCTCTCTCCAACCGATAACCACCTGCAAATGAAAATTTAGTTTCTCCAAGAAAGTCTCACTTGGGAAGCAAACCACTCTCAAGGGTAAGCTGCATGCCCAGAAGTAGATGCCAACAGAAAATGAACTCTACAGCATCTTTTGGAAGTTCCTTGTCTCGTAATGGTGTTGGGCTCTTTTCTTTTTTTAATTTTATCTTACTTTTATTTTTATTCATAAAAAATGTTTCTCTCTGTTTTTACCCTACAAGTCCTTTGGTACATGCTATGGATTCCAGTTCAGCCTTTTTATGGATTCCTGCATGTGTGAACCAGTGAGTCTCTGTGTCAAATCTGTTTCTTGTGTCTTTTCTTGGGTTCTTTTCCTTTGTCTGTTTGTTTTGTCCTATTCTGATGTGTTAGTTTTTGTTTTATCTTATTTTTTATTGTTATCTCCTAAAAGCATTTTTGTTTTCTAATGAGAGACAGAAAGGGCGTGGATCTGGATGGGAGGGGAAGGGAAGGAGAGGAGGAGGGAGAGGGGAGGAGAAGGGTAATCTAATTTTGTAATCAATATATTACATAAGAAAAAATTTTAGTTTCAATTAAAGGAAAAATGATGTGTTTACCATCTATTGAGATCATGAAACAAAATGCTAACATGATTCTGATTACAGCCTTCATGGAACTCATTGGGGTCACCTTTTGGTGATTGTCAAAGGCTTTAATTGATTCCAAGGTAGGCTCCCTCTGCTTTCTCTATAAGGGGGTCTTTGTCAACACAGTATAGTATACACAAGTATATACAACCCAGTGTAGTTACACCCAAGCCATGTTTCCCTCTTATCGCAAGACTGGGTAAATATCACTTTTGGTGTTCTCCATAATGCATGTCTTTGTTCTTGCATTGCTAGTGTGTTCCCCAGAGTTCAGACTTTAATTTGGTCTGGAGACACCTGTGCATACTGAGAACTAGCAGAAAGTGTAGAAGGCCACTGATTTTAGGGATAACTCATATCTCTTGCACTGGGCTATCCTGTTGAAATGGGTTGGAGGTTCTTGACAGAGGGCAATGGTTTTGGACCAGTCAAGAAAGTATTAATGGTGGCAGACATATAGGAGTTCTTAGTGAATCATGTTGGCCTGAACTACAACCTTCTCTGAGATGGCTCATTTTAGTTAATTCTCTTTGGTATTTATATTGCTCATTTGGAATCTGGGCTAATAATTAGCTGCATGAAGCTTACAGTGTAGCTGTGAAGATAAATGAGTTAGTACTTAGAAATCAGATAGCAGCCAGATATGGTGGCACATGCCTTTAATCCCACACTCAGGGGGCAGAGGTAGGTGGATCTTTGAGTCCAAGGCCAGCCTGGTCTACAGAGCAAGTTCACGGACAGCCAAAGCTACACAGAGAAATCCTGTCTCCAAAAACCAAAATTAAAAAAGAGTGAAGAAAAAAGTGGATCAGAAATCAGATATCAAAATGTTTGATATGGACTCAGTGTTCAATAAAGATTAGCTACTTTTCTAATCAGAATACTTCCTATTAGGTATTAGGATGTGGTTTAGGTGGCTAGTATGTGCTAAACTCTATTTCAGCACATGCAAAATTTCCACTAAAGATGCAGAAATGAACAATTTGAACTGTAGGAATTTGATGGACTTGACATAGTACACCCATGGGAACCAGAAAAGTGATGTGATCAGATCCCACAGTGAGTGGTGTTGTAGAGGAACTGGAAAGGCAAGAAAGTGGTAAACAATTCAGGCAGTAGACACAGTTTTGATTTCAAGATCTTAACAGCAAAAGAAAGAAAGACTAGAGCATTGCTGGAGGGAGGCTTCAGGCTGAGTTTCCCTAAGGGCTGAGGTCCAGGACTGACATGGCGGATATGATATGCCTTATCATGAATGCCATTCCTTCCCAGGGATGTAGGCTCCATTTTTTTACTCTGGCCAAGAAACTAGTAGAGAAAAAGTATACAATCCTGGCTTTCCTGAGCTGACCCTAGATAGCAGAACAGGGAGAGATCCTCTGGGCCACTACCTGTGGGTCCCTTTGTTGATGCCCAAGGTCATGGAGATGCCTCCCCCATGGTCTTAAAATACACTGCTATAATAAGCTCCTTTTCCCACTGATGGGAAAAACAGCCCTCACCATGATTCACTAAGCCTGGCATATTGTTATTACTTGGGGGGCTGAATATAGTAAAGTATGTTTTTCTCTGATCAAAATGTAAACGGCACTCTATTTTTGAGTGACGTGCAAACTTACCTTGACGAGGTCTCATGATAAGTTCATTCATCGGGTGCATGACTGATTCAAGTTCACAGACTTAAACTAGAAATACTTTGTAAAACAAGCTAAAAATTTGACCACACGAATTTTTAGTGACCCATGTTTGCCAGAGAAATCACAAGGCAAGGCAATAATTGATGTTAGCCTCTGTGACTTAGCTTTTAAAAGTCATGAGTCACTCTGGGCAAAGAAATATTGGGAAGGTGATGTGACAAGCCTTTTGCAGTTGAAAGACTCAAAGCATGAAGACTTATCAGCTGAATTTTACAGCTGGAAAATGGTGGAATTGGAAGGGTACATGACTTGGCCAGTGTGCTGACTTCAGGGACATGTGGTAGAAATTATAAGTGATAATTTTGCTGTGAAATGTGTCAACCAACCACTACTCAAGTTATCCCAGTTCCAATAGAATTCTCTAGAAGGGGGAAGGTGGGAAGAGGAAGATGATTAAGCAGTAAAACTCGTTTAGAGTGAGGTGAAAATGTGTCCAAAGTATGTAGACAAGGAGAATAGTGCAGCCAGCCAGAAGAGACCCAAGGAGCTCCAACTGTTTAAATAAAATGGCCATTTTATATTCACAGTGGGCCAGATTTTATCCCAGTATAGCTCAGCAGGAATTCTTTGGAAAGATTCCTGACTCTAGAATTACTTGGTGAGAGTGAACTGGAGCCCTATGAAAGCGATACTTGGTGATTTTATTCAACTGCCTTTAAACCATCGAATAGACTTGGAATTACTTTCCCTCTAGGCTCAAGTTGGCACAGCTCTGCACCAGGTGAAGATGAAGATTCAACAAATTTCAGTTATACACGAAACTGGCTTCCCTTTCGGCTTTGTAAAGGAAAAAAAAGGCCCTCCAATGACTTGTGTATTTGCTCGACTACCTGAGTATGCATATTCATTTCTACAGAATATGTATGCTATGCAAAGTTGGCCCGGCCACATGAGCTAGGACAGTTTGCACAGCCTTTAAGAATCCTGCAAGTACTAAGGATGCTGAAGTTAGCCATGTTTATATACCTAGTCAAGCTGTGTCTTGTCGTGGCAGCAGACATCAAGGGAGTTTGTTCTGTTCCCTCCTGCTCTGCCCATCTATTGTTTCTGCTGTAATCACATTCTCTGCTCTGATATTTTAAAATGTTCCAATCTACTTGGTCTTCTCCTACGTTGTCCTCCAATTTGGGAAGTTGTTGCCCTCATCCTTCTTTTCCAATACCACAAACTATCTACAGCAAACCTCTCTCTCCCCTTCCTTTATTTCCTTTTTAAAATTCTTTAAAATCATCATCATCATCATCATCATCATCATCATCATCATCATTTTGGGTGTGTGTGTGGTGTATGACAGAGTGTGCAAGTGCATGTCATTGTGCACATGTGTAAGTCAGGATAACATCCAGAAGTCAGTTCTTTCCTTCCATAGTGGATCCTGGTGTGTGTGTGTGTGTGTGTGTGTGTGTGTGTGTGTGTGTGTGTGTGTGGTGTATGAGGGAGAGTGTGGGGGCATGCTATCAGCACATGTGTAAGTCAGGATAACATCCAGAAGTTAGTTCTTTCCTTCTACAGTGGACTCTGGAGGTTAAACTCAGGCTATCAATCCCATGAGACTTTAACCACCAAGCCGTCTCACCAGCCCTTCCCTTGCTTTTTGAAGTTCCCAGTGATATAAGGATAAAATTTATGGGGATTTATTTCATCTTTATTACTACTATGTTTTGGATGTTAGATGTCTCCCTAAAAGTTCATGTGTTAGATGCTTAGTACCCATGGTAGGTGTAGCTAGAGTTTTCTTGCCTTGCCCACAGTCAGGACAAATCTCTGTCACCAGTCAGTCCCACAGCCGCTCAGACCCAACCAAGTAAACGCAGAGACTTATATTGCTTACAAACTGTATGGCCATGGCAGGCTTCTTGCTAACTGTCCTTATTATAGCTTAAATTAATCCATTTCCATAAATCTATACCTTGCCATGTGGCTTGTGGCTTACCAGTGTCTTCACATGCAGCTTGTCATGGTGGCGGCTGGCAGTTTCTCTGACTCAGCCTTCCACTTCCCAGAATTCTTCTCCTCCTTGTCCCACCTATACTCCCTCCTGCCTGGCCATTGGCCAATCAGTGTTTTATTTATTGACCAATCAGAGCAACAGATTTGACATACAGACCATCCCACAGCACTTCCCCTATTTTTTTTTCAAAAAGGAAGGTTTTAACTTTTACACATCCCCAAAGCCAGCTTGGTATATTTGGGAATTTGGGTATAGCTCCTCTTACTACTTCCTGCTGCGGGGGGGGGGGGGCTGTATCTTATGAGGACACAATGAAAATTTTAGGCCTATGGGGTAGTCTTTGAGGCTGTATTGTGGGAGCCAGTTGCCTTGAACCCGTTCTGGATGTTGGATCATCTGGGCCATGGTGTCATCGGAGATCTTTCAGGGGGTCTTGGCTGGTCAAACCTGATGTATCTTAATCTGGAACAAATCCATAGCCTCTGGCTTTCTGTGGAAACAAAAGCAGAACCTCTTTTCCAAAGCAGCATATCCTTATATCCAAATTTTGAAGTCAAGGTACCTTTAAAATTTACACTTTGGCATAACTGAACAGCTTTTACAATCAAATGTTTTTCTTTAGTTACAAATATCAAAGACAACATAATCCAGATTTTCTGTGTGATAGCCATCTTTATGTGGCTTATTACCTTTACTGGTTTTTTTTAAACACTTTATTTTTAGATACTATTTGTTTATATAATGGTATATATACATATTTTTTCTTTTAAGCCTACGTACATTTTTACATGCATTATAAACTATTTCATCTGAATCAGTCTTATAGCGAACGTATTGCTTTAAACTGTAGCCTTCTAAGCCTGAAGTGGCACTGTATGCCATTCTTATGGTACTGATGGACTTCACAGAACCCCTCAATATAGTCACTGACTCTCAATATACAGAGAGAGTTGTTTTACATATTGAAACTGCTGAATTTATTCCTGATAATACAGAATTAACTTCATTATTCATACAATTGCAGGAAATCATCAGAAAAAGGGAACATCCTATACATATAACACATATCAGATCCCATACAGGTCTGCCAGGACCTTTAGCACAAGGTAATGATGAGATTGATCAGTTACTAATAGGTAATGTGCTAGAAGCCTCAGAATGTCATAAGAAATACCATGTAAATAGCAAAGGTTTGAAGAAGGATTTCTCTATCACTTGGCAACAGGCTAAGGATATTGTGAAAAAATGTCCTACTTGTTCCATCTATAACCAAACTCCACCACCTGCAGGGAGTAATCCAAAAGGTATACAAAGAAATGAAATTTGGCAGATGGATGTGTTTCATTTTGCAGAATTTGGAAGATTAAAGTATGTACATCATACCATTGACACCTATTCAGGATTTCAATGGGCAACTCCTATGAGTTCTGAAAAGGCTGATTCTGTGATTACACACCTATTAGAAGTTATGGCCATCATGGAAATACCTGTACAAATTAAGACAGACAATGCCCCAGCATATGTCTCCAATAAAATGAGACAATTCTTCGCTTATTACAATATAAAGCATGTTACAGGTATACCACACAATCCCACAGGCCAAGCACTCATAGAGAGATCCAATTGAACTTTAAAGGATATGCTAAATAAACAGCAACAGGTAACAATGACTCCTAGAAATAGACTGCATAGTGCTTTATTAACCTTGAATTTTCTCAATGCTAATGAGAAAGGAAAAACAGTTGTGGAGAGACATTAGACAACAGACAAAACTCCTGAGCTAAACCAACCAGTTTATTTCAAGGATGTGCTGACCTCAGAATGGAAACCTGGATATGTTCTACGTTGGGGAAGGGGTTTTGCCTTTGTTTCTGCAGGAGAAGAAAAGCTATGGATACCAACAAAATTAATAAAAATTCAATTCGATCAGGAAAAACCCCTTGATGAAGAGAAATGAAAGATCATCCACCAATGTGACATCTCTACAAGTTGTAAGAAAAATTTAACAATCAAAGGGTGGAGTAGGGTTCTGTTTTTGTCTTTCCAGGATAATGGAAATACCCATCTTCCAAAACTCATAAGGCCTTGGATATCCAGATGTTTACAGCAGAAAGGAAGAATCTATTGGTACCAAGCTACACATGGTAAAATCTCACTGTCTAACATCTATCTCTCTGTTAATCTAGAAAAGTGGTGGTTCCAATTCAATTATAAGCCAAGCTGGCTTTGGAGATGGAATTGGCTCACTCCTTCTCTAAACCCAAGCATATTGCTAAAAGAAAAGTTTGAGAGATTCTTCAGTCCTGTATCAGAAGAGCTCTCTGGTGTGAGACAGAAGGAAGCCAATAAAAAGTGACCATTGTCTTCTAAATTCTAATTCTCTCCATGCTTACTCTTGATTTCTCAGAATCCTTCCTTACATGCTATGTCCTCTTTAAATCCAAACCTCCCATTTTTGATAACAAATAAGTTTTTCCAATAGCAATCTCAGAAGTCTCCAGAAGGAAGATGGGGCCCCAACAACAACAACTCTACCCAATCCAGAATGATGCCATGGTAATCATCATCATACTACACTTCTTGCCAGAATTTCAGACAATCTTACCCATTACTCTAAAACTTGCTGCAGAACCTACAGTTAGTCTAACTGAGATTTAACTATCTGAGCTTTCTCACAGTACCCAACAGAGATAACATCATCCCCTAAATGGCAGGAAGCAATTCTAAGAAAACGATGCCCCTTCTCCCTTAGGTTTCATAATTCTCAGGGTTATGGATGACGGTTATAGGGTTGGGGGTGGAAGAAAATATTAGACTCAATATTGTAAAAAAAAAAGGGGGGGAGAAGAAATGGAACGGATAGGTATAAGATATGATGGTAAATCATTGTATATATACTAGTAAACAAATTTAGTAAAATAGCAACCTTAGATAATTTGCACTGTAATTTGTACTGTTACAGATTCTTATATGTTGATACAAATGTAAACTATTTTTATACTCCTGTTTATGATAATTTGTATATTGATACAAATACAGAACTATATTTGTTATAATGTACATAATTCTACTCTTATTTGAAGCATTTTTATATTGATACAAATGTAAATTTATATCTGTCATACTTTATATATGTTCTACTTCTGTTTAGGATATTCGGTATATTGATATATATTTAAGATTATTGTCATATTGGATATCGCACTATATATTCCTACCTCTTATAAATATCTTGTGTATTGTTACAATTTTGAAGTCATTATTCTTCACCATACATTTGCTTATAGAATGTTTACCTTGTTTACGTGAAGCCTTAGTCCTTAGGTTATTTTGGTAGATAAGACTTATAGATTTATAGTCGCCTATGCCTGTCATCTCTATAGTTATGTTAGTTAGGTTATCCAGATTTACAGATACATAGGTCAGATGGACAGGTAATCTTCAAACACTTCATAGACCTAGAAAATATGGCATTTAAATAACTTAGAATTCTGTTGACATGAGACACAATTGCTCCTGGCTGCACCAATTTGATCCTGAGAGAATGTTGGGCTTCTAAGACATTTCCATTTGGAAGTTTGTCTTTTGGCACAAAATGGCCTACTGGGCAAAGAACTGCCCTTGCCTTGATGGCTGACAGTACAAATGCAATGCTCTCCTTTCTGGACAAGCGGGACACAAGGAAAGCGACCACTGTACTCTGCCAAGACAGGGTAAGATGGTCTTTCAGAAATCCTGCTTCTGAAAATGGTCTGTCAGATACTCTAGGCCTGTAGCCAATTTGAATGCACCAACAATGCTGAGAAACATTAGGTGATTGTCCAGGCTGCCAGCTGTCTTGGTCTACTCTTACAAGATTCCCGAAAGTTGCTTGCATCCATCTACCATTTCTCAGGTACCATTATATCCTTCTGAGGTCTTTGATGTGGTTGAAGACTAGATAGTTGTAATTTCCTCAGTTATGATAAAAGATAAGTTAGATATAAAACCTTAAACTCACAAATATAAGATAGATAGGACATCTTTAATATTGTAACTGTAATTCTTGCTCGATAATTGTTTTGTTATATGTAATTTTACTATGTTAAAATTAAAACCTTCCTTTTTAAAAAAAGAAGAAAAGGGGAAGTGCTGTGGATATCACTCTATATAAATAAAACACTGATGGCCAGTGACCAGGCAGGAAGTATAGGCGGGACAAAGAAAGAGGAGAATTGGGGAAACAGGAAGAAGGAGGGAGAGACACCGCAGCCACCACCAGGATAAGCAGCATGTAAAGACGCCGGTAAGCCACCAGCCACGTGGCAAGGTATAGATTTATAGAAATGGGTTAATTTAAGATATAAGAACAGTTAGCAAGAAGCCTGCCACGACCATACAGTTTGTAAGTAATATAAGCATCTGAGTGATTATTTTATACATGGATTGTGGGCTGTGGGGCTTGGTGGAACCTGGAGAGAAGCCCTCCAGCTACAGTAGGGGTGTTGAGGTGGGCCCTCCTTGGGTCACTGGGGTTACTCTCCCTCGAGGCTCTGTTCCTCCTAGCAGGTGCCACATCCCTTCTCTGCTTCCTCACAGATGTGATGCTCCCTCCCACAGAGCTCTGCAAGTTGCTGTGGGGCCCTGACCAGAGCCTGCACTGTGCCATTTGGACCTATAGCCTCCAAAACTATGAGTTTGATATATCCTTGTAAAATTAGCCTGTGTCATATATTTCATTGTGATGATTTTTAAAACTGACCAATCTGTGCCAACATGCAGGACACAAACAGAAATGCAAACAACTTGTCTAGCCAGTGTTGTTAGTCACTTCTGTGACAAAACACATGTCAAGAGCAACTCAAGGAAGGGTTCAGTTTGTCTCCCGGTTGCGGGGACAGTCTCGCAGCAGGGAAGTCACAGCAGCAGAGCAGAAGGCAGCTAATCCCAGTGTATCTGCAATCAAGAGGGAGAGAGGAATGCTCGTGCTCAGCCTGCATTTCCCTTCTTAGTACAGGACTGCAGTCCACTCACTGGTGTCGCCTGCACTCCCAGGGAGTCTTGGTTGGACATTTCTGAAGACACCCTCCTAGACAAAAGCCAAAGGTGTGATTCCATCAGGATTCTAAATCCCATCAAGTTGACTTTAAGATTAACTATCGCAATCTACCCCTTGCCAACCTGACACCTAAAAATACCACTCTGCAGTAGTAGCACTGCAACCCTGGAGGTCGAAGTCTCATTTTCCCCATATTGTAAAATGAATTTATTTCACCTGTAAGAACCCTATAGTCTTTAACAGTCCAAACCTAATTCAAAAATCTGAAACCTTTTCTGAGATTCAAGGAGCTCTCTTAAATGTGAGATCCTATAAAACAAACAAAAAATAAGTTACTTGATTTCAATATATAATGGCACAGAGTCAATACCTCCATTTCAAAGAGGAGGAATGGAAAGACAGCTGGGAAAGACTGGGTCAAACAGGACCAAATCCCCTCAAGGCAAACATCAAACGCTGCAGCTCCTTGTCTTACATCTGGAACACATGACGGAACCATCTGTGCTCCAATGGCCTTGGGTATCTCTCCCTCTCTAGTCTTCCCCCAACAGCACACACACCTTCTCACTTGGGCTGCTACTCCATGCCTGCAGCTTTCCTTTGCAGATGTCTTACAGTCCTGACATCTGTAACATCATTCAAATGTAGACATTATCTTCTCAGCTTCATGGAATGGCCTCTCAGAGCCTCCTTATAGAGGAATCTGACACTGGTACACATCGTCTAGCACACATTGGTGGCACATGTTCTAGAATCCTGGCAAAAGAACCCATGACCCCCTTGCTCTTGAATGTTCATGCTTATAAAGCCAGTATCATGTGTACAATTCTCAGGCTCTTGCCTTGTAATGAATTTGCGTTTTCACAAAGTATTCTAAGGAGGGCTGCTGCCCGTAGGGCATCTTTGCGACTGTCCTAGAATAGAACACTAGTTATCTCTAATGGGACAAATCCCTTCAACAGTTGCAGTGGTGTTGACTGCAATCATTTGGAACTTTAAACTCATTCTTATTCTTTCCATACCACACACTTCCAGTAATTTTCTGCTCCATCTACTGTGTGCTGTTTGTGTGTCTATCTATCTATCTATCTATCTATCTATCTATCTATCTATCTACCTATCTATCATCTATCATCTATATATCTGTAGTTCTAGATGAGAGCAGTGAACAGCAACCATGATACAACCTAAATATTGTCTTGTTTTGAAATTTTCTCCATCAAACAAATTAGACTATTAATTTTGAGGTCAGCCTCACTAAAATTTTCAGAACAGGTCAGATGCAGCTAGATTATTTGTGATGAGTGCCCATGTTCCTCTCTGACACTGGATCTGTAGTATCCAGATTTCTCTTGGCATTCTGGGCTTCTAATCTCCCACCCGAACAGTTTACAGTTCTGCTTACAGCATTCTAGGCTTCTCTAGTTTTCAGCTCTAAATTCTTCCTGTAGTGGGTAGCCATTCCAACTTGGTTCTGGAAGTTCCAACCCCCATTGAGACTCTGGCAACTGTCACGCCTACGAGGCGGGGCGAGGGGAGGCGCCTGGGGACCCGAGAGCTGGATGGGCCAGCGCTCGCGCTGGGCGCTCTCTCGTGCCGGGACGCTGACCAGTGCAGATTGACTGTGTAGAGCTCCGGAGAACACCGTTGGACTGCATTACACCTTCCCCAGACCCTGCGACCTACCCATTACTTAATTTGTGAGTTTCGCCATTAAATAAATATCCTTTTAACTACGTGGAGTGGCCAAAATAATTTCTCCAATATCTGGCGCTCACGTGGGGCAAACTCCAAAGGCCTGGGCGGCTCCCGCCGTCTCCTCCCTAGCTGGCGGGTACCTAAACCCGCCTGCAAAGTTCCATATAACCAGGGAACACCTACACGGTTCCATTCCCGAAAAAGGGAGCAGCTAGTCCTATCTCAATTCCCTAGCTTAGCCCCAGACCAGCGAAAGAGGCAGGAGAGTGCTAGCTCCGATTTCCGCCATCTCCGCCATTCCGCCATCTCCCTCCGACCCCAGCCAAGATCGCCAGCAGGCCCTGTTTCGGAGCTGTACCAACGCCACCTGCTGGCTGAAAAGGGCTACTACACGAAAGGTAAGCATATTGTTTCAAGTAAAGGTACTTGATAATTTTACACCTTAAAATTGACTAACAAATTTTGAGTAATTCGTGTAATATGGCCGACAACATTACCTCACAAGAATTTAAAAACCTTTTTGCCTGTATGATGAATGACATCTTCCTGGAAATATACGACATTCCTAAGGCATATCTGGGCTATACCATTTTGGCATTCATCATAATAATTCACACAGTGTTCAAACACTGGTTTAAGAACAAAGATGAGTCATTATTGGGACTGATACAGGCTTTAAAAGATAGCAATGAAGGCTTAGAGAAAAAGATTCTCTCTCTGGAATCTGCTTTCAAAGATAGCAATGAAGGCTTAGAGAAAAAGATTCTCTCTCTGGAATCTGCTTTCAAAGATAGCAATGAAGGCTTAGAGAAAAAGATTCTCTCTCTGGAATCTGCTTTCAAAGATAGCAATGAAGGCTTAGAGAAAAAGATTCTCTCTCTGGAATCTGCTTTCAAAGATAGCAATGAAGGCTTAGAGAAAAAGATTCTTTCTCTAGAATCTGCTAATCAGGATGTACAAAACAGGCTTGTACCCAAAATTGATTTTATTGATAATAAATATGAATATTTAATGGATAGAACACTAACTCTCCAGAGTGAAGTTGTGGCTACTCAGACAGTATATAAGGAAGAAAGATTATCGTTAATTGATAGGATAAGGTCCATGGAATCATGTGTTTCTGAGGAACATAAAAACTTCTATGATTCCATGAGAAATATGGAGTCCCTTACAAGAGAGGAGGTTCACTCCCTAGAACAGACCCTAGGTGCTCGTTTGCAAGCCCTAGAAGAAACTCTCAGTAAACATGACAAGGGAACTAATAAGCAGAAGGTCAAGACCATAGAGGTTGTAACATCTCCAAATGGCTCTCATACAATGGCTTATCCTGTTATTGTCCATGAGAAGCCAGCAGATGACACACACCCCGAGCCATATATGACATATACATTACAACCAATTTCAACAAGGGACTTTAAAAATATAAAGGAAGCAGTAGTTACATATGGGATACAATCCACATATGTAAAACAGATGTTAAATTCGTGGTCTACCTCACATAGAATCATTCCAGATGACTGGCATCAGTTAATTTCAGCTGTTCTAGAATATAGTCAGCAGTTACAGTGGAAAAGCTGGTTGAGAGAAGAGGCAAAAAATTTAGAACAACAAGGTAAAATCAGAGGTTTTGTGATCTCCCAAGATCAAATACTTGGTGAGGGATGTTTCGCTGACAGGAATGTACAAGCCACTTATGATGAGCATACAATATCCCTATGCCGTACAGCAGCTCTAAATGCTTGGGAAAAAATTCCAGAACCTGGAAAACCAACTGAGGTATACACAAAGATATTTCAGGGACCGCAGGAACCCTTCACTGATTTTTTACAAAGACTGAACAGAGCTATAACAAGAGCTGTGTCAGACAAAGAATTAAGAAAAGTATTAACTGAGTCCTTGGCATTCGACAATGCTAATGCAGAATGCAGAAGAATACTTACACCATTAAAGATCAGATCAGCTCCTTTGGAAGAATGGATTCAATATACTAATGGTGTTCAGTCTCTTAACTACAGTAATGAGGCTTGGATAGGAGAGACAAATCCCAGAGGTGAAAGAAGGCCCCGTGTTACCAAATGTTTTAAGTGTGGTACACCAGGTCATATAAGTAAAAACTGTACATGGGGTACTCCTAGAAGCAATACTCCTTCTAGGAATAGCCTAAACAGGAGACCCCAACCACCTCCTGGATTATGTAGAAGATGTGGCAAAGGCCGACATTGGACCAGTGAGTGCAGATCAAAAATAGATATACAAGGCAACCCTTTACTGGCGGGAAACTCCTCAGGGGGCCTCTTGCAGGCCCCCAAACCAAACGTAGTACGAACATTCCCTGCCACTGTGGAAGAAATTCCTCTCCAGGACAACTGAATAAACCAATGCCTAATGTAAAAACTGATACTGCAATGGATGATAAAACAGCTTTGATAGCTGGATCACAGTTTACAAAGAACACTATAAAACAAATATTTTGGCAGACTTCCATAAATGAACAAAGACCAAAGCTTAGAATTCGAATTAATGGCCTGGTTCTGGAGGGCCTGGTGGACACAGGTGCAGATGTGACTATAATTACACCAAAATCATGGCATCCAAATTGGCCTCTTCAAGAGGTAGATGTCCAACTGTTAGGGATTGGCACCCTATCTCAGATAAAACAGAGTTCGAGATGGGTTGAATGCATAGGGCCAGAAGGACAGAGAGGAAGGCTGAAGCCTTATGTAGCAAATGTAGCAGTAAATCTTTGGGGCCGAGATCTGTTACAACAGTGGAATACCCAGATTAAAATTCCTACACTTTCAGAAAAGGAATACAGACCAATGCATGTTTCTAGGAATAATATCATAACATGCTATAAAAATCAGTCACCAACCATTCAGGCTGTTCACAAACAGAGCACGACTGTTGTTGAACTCTCAGAAGTACCAACTGCCTTACCTTTAAAATGGCTAACTAATAAACCTGTCTGGGTTGGACAATGGCCTTTGACAAAAGAGAAGCTACAAGCTTTAGAACAGCTGGTTCAAGAGCAGTTAAATGCTCAACACATTGAAGAATCTACCAGTCCTTGGAATTCTCCTGTATTTGTTATAAAAAAAAATCTGGTAATTGGAGAATGCTGACAGATCTGAGAGCTATTAATAAAGTAATTCAGCCAATGGGCTCCCTACAGACTGGGATGCCCTTGCCCTCTATGCTACCAAAAGAATGGCCTATAATAGTTATTGACTTAAAAGACTGTTTCTTTACCATACCCTTACAGGAAAATGATAGAGAAAAATTTGCCTTCACAGTACCTAATTATAATAATTCTCAGCCAGTCAAGAGATATCAATGGAAGGTCCTCCCACAGGGAATGTTAAACAGTCCTACTTTGTGTCAATACTTTGTGCAGAAACCATTAGAGATAATTCGTGTAAAGTTTCCACAATCCATAATTTATCACTATATGGATGATATCCTATTAGCTGATAAAAAGTTAGATACATTGGAAAGCATGTTTGAAGAAGTAAAAAAGGTTTTGCCTCGCTGGGGACTGCAAATTGCTCCTGAAAAAATACAAAGAGGAGATTCTATTAATTACTTAGGATATAAGATAGAGCTACAAAAAATTAGACCCCAAAAGGTACAACTAAGAAGAGATAGATTGAAGACTCTTAATGATTTTCAAAAGTTATTAGGAAGCATTTCCAACTTACTGGGTATCATGGGAATACCCAAAGATGGACTACAAAATTTGGCTAATACTCTAGAAGGGGACAAAGAATTAAATAGTCCAAGAGAATTATCAGCCGAAGCTGAGAAGGAATTGGCTCTAGTAGAAAAGACAATTCGAGAAGCACATGTGGATCGTGTGGATCCAGACTTAAATGCATTCTTGTCATATTCCCCTTCAGACATTCCCCAACAGGTATTTTGATGCAGAGGGAAGATATTATATTGGAATGGATATTCCTACCACGTAAACCAAATAAGAAATTAAAGACTTATATAGAAAAGATCTCTGATTTGATTCAAAAGGGTAAATTAAGACTTCGCCAGTTGACAGGAATGGACCCAGCAGAAATTGTAGTACCATTAACTAATGAGGAAATTTCATCACTATGGAAAGATAATGAATACTGGCAGAGAGCCTGCAGTAACTTTTTGGGAGAGATTAACAACCACTATCCCAAAAGCAAGAGAATAGAATTCATAAAGAAGACTGAATGGGTCCTTCCTCACATTGTACGACAAAAGCCAATTTCTGGAGTCCTCACATTCTATACTGATGCAAATAAATCAGGGAAAGCAGGATATAAATCAGGAGACTTAAGTAAAGTGGTGCAAAGTCCATATAGCTCTGTACAAAAGGCAGAACTGTATGCCATTCTTATGGTACTGATGGACTTCACAGAACCCCTCAATATAGTCACTGACTCTCAATATGCAGAGAGAGTTGTTTTACATATTGAAACTGCTGAATTTATTCCTGATAATACAGAATTAACTTCATTATTCATACAATTGCAGGAAATCATCAGAAAAAGGGAACATCCTATATATATAACACATATCAGATCCCATACAGGTCTGCCAGGACCTTTAGCACAAGGTAATGATGAGATTGATCAGTTACTAATAGGTAATGTGCTAGAAGCTTCAGAATATCATAAGAAACACCATATAAATAGCAAAGGTTTGAAGAAGGATTTCTCCATCACTTGGCAACAGGCTAGGGATATTGTGAAAAAATGTCCTACTTGTTCCATCTATAACCAAACTCCATTACCTGCAGGGAGTAATCCAAAAGGTATACAAAGAAATGAAATTTAGCAGATGGATGTGTTTCATTTTGCAGAATTTGGAAGATTAAAGTATGTACATCATACCATTGACACCTATTCAGGATTTCAATGGGCAACTCCTATGAGTTCTGAAAAGGCTGATTCTGTGATTACACACCTATTAGAAGTTATGGCCATCATGGGAATACCTGTACAAATTAAGACAGACAATGCCCCGGCATATGTCTCCAATAAAATGAGACAGTTCTTTGCTTATTATAATATAAAGCATGTTACAGGTATACCACACAATCCCACAGGCCAAGCAGTCATAGAGAGATCCAATCGAACTTTAAAGGATATGCTAAATAAACAGCAACAGGTAACAATGACTCCTAGAAATAGACTGCATAGTGCTTTATTAACCTTGAATTTTCTCAATGCTAATGAGAAAGGAACAACAGCTGCGGAGAGACATTGGACAACAGACAAAACTCCTGAGCTAAACCAACCAGTTTATTTTAAGGATGTGCTGACCTCAGAATGGAAACCTGGATATGTTCTACGTTGGGGAAGGGGTTTTGCCTTTGTTTCTGCAGGAGAAGAAAAGCTATGGATACCAACAAAATTAATAAAAATTCGATTCGAACAGGAAAAACCCTTGATGAAGAAAAGTAAAAGATCATCCACCAATGTGACATCTCTACAAGTTGTAAGAAAAATTTAACAATCAAAGGGTGGGGTAGGGTTCTGTTTTTGTCTTTCCAGGATAATGGAAATACCCATCTTTCAAAACTCATAAGGCCTTGGATATCCGGATGTTTACAACAGAAAGGAAGAATCTATTGGTACCAATCTACACATGGTAAAATCTCACTGTCTAACATCTTTCTCTCTATCAATCTAGAAAAGTTGTGGTTCCAATTCAATTATAGCCAAGCTGGCTTTGGAGATGGAATTGGCTCACTCCTTCTCTAAACCCAAGCATATTGCTAAAAGAAAAGTTTAAGAGATTCTTCAGTCCCATATCAGAAGAGCCCTCTGGTGTGAGACAGAAGGAAACCAATAAAAAGGGACCATTGTCTTCTAAATTCTAATTCTCTCCATGCTTACTCTTGATTTCTCAGAATCCTTTCTTACATGCTATGTCCTCTTTAAATCCAAACCTCCCATTTTTGATAACAAATAAGTTTTTCCAATAGCAATCTCAGAAGTCACCAGAAGGAAGATGGGGCCCCAACAACAACAACTCTACCCAATCCAGAATGATGCCATGGTAATCATCATCATACTACACTTCTTGCCAGAATTTCAGACAATCTTACCCATTACTCTAAAACTTGCTGCAGAACCTACAGTTAGTCTAACTGAGATTTAACTATCTGAGCTTTCTCACAGTACCCAACAGAGATAACATCACCCCCTAAACGGCAGGAAGCAATTCTAAGAAAACGACGCCCCTTCTCCCTTAGGTTTCATAATTCTCAGGGTTATGGATGACGGTTATAGGGTTGGGGGTGGAAGAAAATATTAACTCAGGATTGTAAAAAAAAAAAAAAAAAAAAAAAAAAGAAGGGTGGGGGGAGAAGAAATGGAACGGATAGGTATAAGATATGATGGTAAATCATTGTATATACTAGTAAACAAACTTAGTAAAATAGCAATCTTAGATAATTTGCACTGTAATTTGTACTGTTATAGAATCTTATATGTTGATACAAATGTAGACTATTTTTATACTCCTGTTTAAGATAATTTGTATATTGATACAAATACAGAACTATATTTGTTATAATGTACATATATTTCTACTCTTATTTGAAACATTTTTATATTGATACAAATGTAAATTTATATCTGTCATACTTTATATATGTTCTACTTCTGTTTAGGATATTCGGTATATTGATATATATTTAATATTATTGTCATATTGCATATCGCACTATATATTCTTACCTCTGTTATAAATATCTTGTGTATTGTCACAATTTTGAAGTCATCGTTCTTCACCATACATTTGCTTATAGACTGTTTACCTTATTTACGTGAAGCCTTAGTCCTTAGGTTATTTTGATAGATAAGATTTATAGATTTATAGTCGCCTATGTCATCTCTATAGTTACGTTAGTTAGGTTATCCAGATTTACAGATACATAGGTTAGATGGGCAGGTAATCTTCAAACACTTCATAGACCTGGAGAATATGGCATTTAAATAACTTAGAATTCTGTTGACGTGAGACACAATTGCTCCTGGCTGCACCAATTGATCCCGAGAGAATGTTGGGCTTCTAAGACATTTCCATTTGGAAGTTTGTCTTTTGGCACAAAATGGCCTACTGGGCAAAGAACTGCCCTTGCCTTGATGGCTGACAGTACAAATGCAATGCTCTCCTTTCTGGACAAGCGGGACACAAGGAAAGCGACCACTGTACTCTGCCAAGACAGGGTAAGATGGTCTTTCAGAAATCCTGCTTCTGAAAATGGTCTGTCAGATACTCTAGGCCTGTAGCCAATTTGAATGCACCAACAATGCTGAGAAACATTAGGTGACTGTCCAGGCTGCCAGCTGTCTTGGTCTACTCTTGCAAGATTCCTGAAAGTTGCTTGCATCCGTCTTCCATTTCTCAGGTACCGTTATATTCCTTCTCAGGTCTTTGATGGGATTGAAGACTAGCAGTTATAGTTACAACTTAGTATATATAATATCTTAGATAGAACTTATTAAGTATTAGGTTCAGGTTCTTTAGGATAGGACACCTTTGAATGATCTTTATAATATGCTGTTTACCTATGCTCTATACTTCTCTGGATTTTAGTATGTGTTTCTTGCTTGATATTGTTTGCATTGGTTGTAGTTACATCTTATCTAGGTCATTATCTCTCATTATTTCTGGACAATATTTGATAACCATTCCTTTGTATGTAGTCTTGTATTAGTTTAGAACCTTCTTATTTAGACAAAAAGGGGGAGATGTAGTGGGTAGCCATTCCAACTTGGTTCTGGAAGTTCCAACCCCCATTGAGACTCTGGCAACTGTCACGCCTACGAGGCGGGGCGAGGGGAGGCGCCTGGGGACCCGAGAGCTGGATGGGCCAGCGCTCGCGCTGGGCGCTCTCTCGTGCCGGGACGCTGACCAGTGCAGATTGACTGTGTAGAGCTCCGGAGAACACCGTTGGACTGCATTACACCTTCCCCAGACCCTGCGACCTACCCATTACTTAATTTGTGAGTTTCGCCATTAAATAAATATCCTTTTAACTACGTGGAGTGGCCAAAATAATTTCTCCAATATCTTCCACATTCCTTCTACAAACCATTTTAGAAGTCCCCGTGATGGGGTTCATCACAGCAGCACCAATACTCCTGGTGTCCCTTCTAAACTGCTTTTCCCATTGCTGTGACCAAACGCTTCACAAAGCAACTGAAGGAAAGAAGGACACAAAAGCCCAACCTCCCAGCCTCCTGACAGCCTCTAACCAGTGGGTACCAATGCTAGCCGTTAAGGACCATTTCAAGGGGCCTTGTTGCTGAAGGCTTGTTTTAGCACAGCCACAGCTGTATCTTCCCAGAGTACTGTCTGCTGTGGAGAGCCTGGGTGCAGGAGCCCCGACAACTTCCCAGCACTGTCATCCATGTGCTAATTAGTCTGAATGAAGCCGACTCTGCTGGGGATGTTTCAAAAGTTCTCATTTCTTCCCCCTTCTCCCCCTTCACTTCTTCTTTCCTTCCTCCCCCCATTGCTGGTTTTCTTCTTCTTCCTCCTCTTCCTCCACCTCCTCTTCCATCCTCTTCTTCCTCCACTCATTTGAAAAGAAATCCTGTTGGATGATCACATTGCATTGTAACTCATCACAGATTGTCCCACAGTCAAAGGATACTGCTAAGCACATGGTCAGACTGCAAGTTGCCAAAGCTCTCTGGAAAAAAAAAAAAAAAAAGAATGTTGTCCGGCACATCAAAAGCCGTGGTATGGTTAATCTAAATGTACTGATCATGGTGTCTACCCCACAACTAGAATTTATGAAGAGGATCACTTCCTGTGTTTCAGCACTGCCTGGCCAATCTACTGCCAACAGAGGAGGATTTAGTCCCATCTCATCCCACGGGACGCAGCTTAACTCTGCTTTCCATGCCAGTGCTCCAGGTCCGGGCAGCATCATTTAGAGGAATGGAAAAGAGGGCAAACTCCTGAGCCCAGCTGTGTGGATACAGGGATGGAATCTCTCTCGGTGCAACTCTGCCAATGGGAATTTCTGAATACAGAAGAGGAAGCAACAGTTGAGCTCAAGCAGCCTCAGAGTCAGGCACTCAGAACATCTCTGCCTCCGGTGTCCCGAGTCTCCACTCCAGTCACTGCATTTGGGCTTTGGCATCCAATGCCTCTCTTCCCTTACCTACCACCTCCTCTGCTTCTCCTGTAGCTCCTGCTAGCATGGCACAGTTTACCTCTGAAGCTTACATTTTTAAAATGTACACCACTTCCTATTTCTTGACTTCTAACCCCCGCCATTCCTTTGCCTGGCACTCCCCGTTCAAAACTTTCTGATTTCCATCAGCTCTTTCAAACCTAAGCCAGACTGTGGCATGCTCTTGTAGTCCTAGCTACTCAGCAGGCTAAGGTGACTAGAATGAGAAGGTAGCCCAGGCAACCTAACAAGACTCCATGTTAAAAACGGCTTGGACACCTTTTCACTGTGGTTTAGTAGTGTCTCTCCTAGCCCAGTTCCACACTCCCCTTTGCCGGTGTGGCCCTCTGGTCCACTGTGGTGTCCCTCCCAGGACCATCCCCAGGAGAAGCTGGCCAACACAAAGTAAACTCCGTTTGTTTTGTGGGTTTTTTGTTTCATCTTATTTTGTTCTGCCTTTTTTTTTCTTTAGTGTCTTTGTTTTGATTTTTCATTTTGTGTTTTTGTGGAATTTGTTTTGTTTTTGTTGTTATAAGAGGCTGGGGGGAAGGGGAGAGAGCACAAAGTTGGGTGGATAGAGAGGTGAGAGAACTGGGAGAAACTGGGGGAGGGGAAATAAAATACATGTGTGAAAAAATTAATTAAAATAAAATGTGCCCCCTTCTCCCTGGTTCCCTTTCCCCTCACCATCCTCATCTGGAAACCCCCAGGTCCATATCAGCACAGCTCTGGCCACTCAGGGCCTGGGCCCCAGCCAGAGAAATGGCAGCTGTGCTAATTTCCTCCTTTAAGTTGTGAACATCAGTCTCAGGTAAGCCCTCTGTGCACTGTGATCTGACCGTCTTCCCTCAGCTCACCTTTTCTATCCCTAAGACAACCATTGCATGCTTCCCTTCTCTCCTGAGTCCTGGGATTCTTGTCCAGCAGGACACCTCTGTTCTCATATCAAGGGACACTAGAGAGGAGGGCAACCTCCTCATTAAGCCCCAGAATGCACCTGTCTGACTACCTGTCACCAGAAAGGGGGAACTGTTGCTTAGTTTGGGGGCTCTGACAGAAATCAAGCTCTTACGCTTATGTGCTAGACTCAAAGCCTCTCGATTTTTGAGCGCTGGGCTGCTGCTGCCTATTCAGCTTTACCTAATTGGTATGCCTTCCCTTTACATCATCTCCTATTTGAAGAAGTTGTCTTGGGATTACTACTGCTGTGAAGAAACACCATGACCAAAGAAACTGGGGACAGAAAGGGTTGATTTACCTCACAGTTTCATATAATCATCACGAGCAATGAGGTCTGGAACCTGGAGGCAAGAGTTGGTGCAGAAGCCATGGAGGGGTATGCTCCATGGCTTGCTTAATGTGCTTTCTTATAGATCTCAGAACCATTAGCCCAGGGATGGTACCACCCACAATGGGCTGGGCCCTCCCTCATCAATTACTAATTAAGAAAATGCCTTACAGGCTTGCCTGCAGTGAGATCTTATGAGGCATTTTCTTAATTGAGGTTCCCTTCTCTTAGATGACTTTAGCTCATGTCAAGTCAGCATAAACCCAGCCAATTCAGAGAATCCCTGAACACAAGCTCCTCCTCTAAGCATTGCCTTGAAATTTTTTCACACAGGAAAGTTCTGAAAGGGAATTTTTTTTTTTTTGGTTTTTCAAGACAGGGTTTCTCTGTGTAGCTTTGCGCCTTTCCTGGAACTCGCTTTGGAGACCAGGCTGGCCTCGAACTCACAGAGATCCGCCTGGCTCTGCCTCCCGAGTGCTGAGATTAAAGGCGTGCGCCACCACCGCCCGGCCTTAAATTTTTTTTTTTTTTTGGTGAAAGGGAATTTTTATATGCTGGTTAGTTTGTCAACTTGACACAAGCTAGAGTTATCTGAGAAGAAAGAAACTCAGTTGAGAAAATGCTTCCATCAGATTGGCCTGTGGTCAAGTCTTTGGGGGCATTTTCTTTGTAGCTGAAGTTTTCCTGTATCCTACCCAGTCTGCAACCACTCAGACCCAAGTAAACACACAGAGGCTTATATTAATTAAAACTACATGGCCATCGCTCAAGCTTTTTGCTAGTTAGGTCTTATATCTTAAATTAGCCCATAACTATTAATCTATGTATCACCACATGTTCCATGGCCTTACCTGCATCTCATTAGATATTGCTCCCTGGGCGGCTTGCTGGCATCTCTCCTCTCCTTCTTCCTGTCTCTCTCTTTGAACTTCCTGCCTACCTCTAAGCTGCCTTGCCATAGACCAAAACTTTATTTACCAATCAGAACAACATATATTTGCAGTGTACAGAAAGACATTCCCCCCTTATTTCTTAGTTAATAAATAATGAGGGAGGGTCCAGCCCGTGTGGATGGTGCCTCCCTTGGGCAGGTGGTCTTTTATTATATATTTTAAAAAGCAAACTGAAGGAGCCATGGAGCATGTCAGTAAGTAGCATTCCTCCATGGTTTCTGCTTCAATTCCTGCCTCCAGGTTCCTACCCCCAGGTTCCTGCCTTGAGTTCCTGCCCTGACTTTCATGGATGGTGACTGACTACAAGATAGAAGATGAAGTAAAACGTTTCCTCCCTAAGCTGGTTTTGGTCATAGTGTTTATCACAATAGTAAGCAAACTGAGACATGGTATCTGCTTGCTCATGACTCACTCCTTCCTCAATCCTCTTGGGTAGGGTTTCTCACTGTCTTCTCTCTGGACAAGGTTTTCATCACCTCCATGTAGCCAACATCAGCTCTGAGACTTCTCCCAGTCTGGCTTCATTGCATCTCTTCACACTTTGGTCCTCATGATTACATTGCTGCAGTGGCATAATTTTACAGAATTTGTTGACATATTTATTTCTATTAACATTCATACAATTACTGTTAAGAATTCCTTTCCTACAGTTTAGAAAAATGAGAGGCTACACGAGTTTCCAAGAATCATAAACAGATTAGTAGCAGAGCTGAAAATGAAACAAGCAGCTTGCAGCAGAGCTTTCTTGTGTTTCCCCCACACTGTGCTGTGCGGCTTGTAGCAGAGGTGTCTTGTGATTCCCTACGATGCACTGCCTCCATATCATAGACCCTCATTGTCCTCAGTCAGGATTCTCCTCACTCTGTGAAACCCCCCTCATGCTTTCCTTTCTCTGCTTCTTCTGCTAGAGCAGTCCTGCCCTCTCTCTCCTCTTCCTTCGTAGTCTTCCTCTGAGCACTCCTGTGTGCCCTGGTTTTCTGACTCATGTGTCTGTTTCAATAATTCCCACCTCCGGCACCTTCATCATTCATTCTTTCTTCCTTTGTGCATTTAATGCATCAATTACTTGCACTTCACTGTTTCCAGAAGCCATTCAAGACAGGAAGGGATAGACCTAAGACAACAGGGCTCCCAGATCAGGCTGTGTATTCTTTACAGGTCAATATGCTCTTGGGGATGAGAAAGAAAGAAAGGAAGGAAGGAAGGAAGGAAGGAAGGAGGGAGGGAGGGAGGGAAGAAAGGAAGGAAGGAAGGACAAGAAACAAAACAAAAACAATACTATATATATATATATATATATATATATATATATATATATATATATACTTTTGTGGCTCTCCGAAGCTCCAAATACTCTGCCTTGGGATTTAGCTTCTCCCCTTGGGTTGTCCTGAGTAGCACACCAACAGCACTGCCATTGAGGATATGAGAAATTTACAATGCATGCAAGATGACTCTGTGTAGGGTCTGTGCTGTGAAACTAGCACGCTGGATGGCTGCCTGGAGATGTCTTTCTCAGGACTGATTCCATGCTCCTGCACTTTTGTAGGGATGACTGTTCTTGCTGTGCCTATTGGCAGCCATTGACTGCTTTGTGAATATTGGTTGTACTTGCTCTTCAGTGCATTGCTTGGGAATTCATTAAAAATAGTTCTGTATTATATAAATGCATAGACTTGCACTGCCATTTTCATAGTCACTTTAACCTTGTTTTGCATACAAAGGAAGCCCTGTGTTAATGGAGAGTGCATCTGTGTGCTAAGCTGCTACATTCTGCTTGTGCATGCCCACAAGCTGGTCATCACTGTCTAACTGCAAGCCGTGCATGTGCTGCATGCAGTTGTGGGATACAGCCACCATTATCACAACTGTAGACACCGCAAGAGTGTGGTGCTGACGGCACAGTCAGAAGTGGTAAGTGGGGTGTGGATGTTAGAGTTGAGTGACATGGCTGTCATGACTTTGCCCTTGGATTTCCTGAATGACATGACACATTTTATATGCCTAGGCATTCCCCCAACAAACCAACACATTGCCACCCCAAGGCCTTTATGTTCATATTCTCTTCAGCCATAAAAGTTATTTTTGCCAGAGACTTATTCTTTCTGGGGCTCTGCTTAAATTCATGTCCTTAATTGCATGTCTTGCTGATTCCTAATGCTCTGCACCCCTTATGTGCGTGTGTCTATCTAACTTATGATACATAGAACCACTTAACATTGGGGTGTATAATACCTTTTTGTTGTTGTTATTTTGATTATTTTCTATTTCCCTCAACCTATACACATCACAGGACAGGATCTTTTGCTAATTTTTATAGCTCCAGTACTTCCTAATGAGAGGTCTGATATTTCTCCAATGTGTGCTAATGGAGCCCAGTCTTGAGTCTTGGCTTTAATATAGTGTATCTTAAACATTTCTTTTTCCTTACTTTAGGCAATTTCTTTGATAATGGAAGCAAAACACTCAAACAAAACAACCTCTCTTCTCTCTCCCTCTCGTTCTAATGAATTTCCTCTTTTCTCTCTCCTTTCCTTCTTCTGCCTCTCACTCTTTTCATGTTATACACAACTGCCTCCTTTCAGCCCCTCCCTGCAAAGACACATCTGTGGTGCAATATACCTGTGCACACTGGCTTTTAAGGACTTTCTTCTCTGCTTGCCCCTGAGGTGACTGTGGGCCTGCTGCCCAGCCTGCTGCTGACCAGGTGCCACTGTCAGGTGTGCGTGAGTGGAGGCCCGCAGGTCACATCAGAGTTTCATGACAGTCTCTTCCAGAAAGGTCATGCAAAACATTTCTCCTGGAATATATCGTACTAATCACTTTCAGACCTTGCCTTAGATGTCCCCGAAGCTTCCCAGGAACCATCTGAATGTTCATTCCCATGGGAGTCTAGTTCGGGACACAAGAACATGTTGAAATTAAACTGCCTGATGACTTTGGACATTGCTATGCACATATTTCTAGGGTGATCTAAAAGAACAGTGCAATTTCTATTGGAGGGCTGGGGGTTGTGTTTGTCTATCATGTGAAATGGCAGGAAGGGAAACACATATTGATTTTTGCAAATGTAGACTTTTATGGTCTCCAAAGAAATGAAAGAAATCAGAGGTTCTGTTTGCTGTTGCCATATGGAACCTAGTGCGAGAAAAATTGACCAGCCTGCAAGCCTGCACTTTCTGGTCTTAAATCTTAGCTATGAATTGTGTTTTTCTTCTTACTCATGGAGATCCCTTAAACATTTAAGTGGGGGGCTTGCTTGCCTGTCCTCTGTGGTTCACTGCAGATACCCTCTTTGGATTAGACTGTTTAACTCCCCCAGCCATGAATTTTTCCCCTTGACACACATATTTCTTTTGGGAAAGTGAGGTCAGGAGGAAACATGTTCAGTTGACTTTTCATTGACTGCATGGGGAGTTGAGAGTGTGGGTTAAAAGCGCAAGCTTTGAGGTTTCGTAGCAGAGCTGGATGAGATGCTTGTATTCTCTACGATTTCTATAATTGAGACAAGTTATTGAGGGAGGTGGTACTGAAGAGAGTTTAAGAACATGGCCTTCCAAGCCTGACAGCTTAGGTTTAAATCTTGGCTGTCACGTCTATGATCATGGACCATTGGCTTCAACTCTCTGAGTATTAGTTTCTTCTGTAAATATATGCTTCTCTTGGATGGCGAATAAGGCAAGTATTGCGTGCCTTAGTTACTGTTCCTTTCTGCTGTGACAAAATACAGCGGCAAAAGCAACTTAAGGGAGAAATAGTTTATTCTGGTATACAGTTGGAGGACACAGTCCGTCATGGGGTAGGGGGAGTTCTGGCTGCAGAACCTTGAGGCAGCTGGTGACGACATTGCCCCCACAGCCACCTTGAGGCAGCTGGTGACATTGCCCCCACAGCCAGGAAGCAGAGAGTGACTTCCTTGTTCTGGTGCTCAGTTCACTTTCTCCTTTTTATTTACTCCAGGACCCAAGCCCAGGGGATGGTGCTGCCTATGGTGATGTTTTATTTGGGCTGAAATGTGATTTTATTTGTATGTTAATAAATAAAGTTGCCTGGGGATCAGAGCTAAGAGCAAGCCATTTAGCAGAAGTCCGGTGGTGGTGGCACATGCCCTTAATCTGATCACATGGCAGGCAGAGTCTCTGTGTGTTCAAGGACACAGTGGAACCTTTAATCTCAGTATGAACCATAGAGACCTGGAGGTCTGTATAGACAGGCAGTGATGAGGAAGTCATGTGGTTGGGTTTAGAACCAATGAGAAGTCAGAATAGAAAGGCAATAAAAAGACAGGACACAGGAAGAAGGTCTCTCTTTCAGGGGAAGGAGGGTATCGAGTGGTAAGCTAAAGGCTCTGATCTCCTGGGCTTTTAACTCTTTATTTGGCTCTGTGTTTCTTATTTAATAAGACCGTTTAGAATTACATCTACAGCTGTCCACAGTTACAGTGTCTCTTCCCATCTCAATGGACTAATCAAGATAATGCCTCACAGGCTCAGCTAGAGGCTAATCTCCCTTAGATGGCCTTCATAGATGTTCTCAGAGGCCTGTCTCCTAAGTCATTCTAGACACTGTCACATTGACAATTGATACTAATCATAGCATCAGACGGGTGGGAGAGACAGAGCCACCTGCTGTGACTAACAAGAAGCTTTAGAAAAGGAGGCTGTTCACCTGAAGGAAGAATACAGAAATAATACAGCTACCTACGGAGCTGATGGGAAACCTGATGCAGCAACAAGCAAGATGCCAAGGTGGAAATGAGCAAGAAAAAACGAAGGGAAAAGAGGGGATGAGGAAGATGAGGAGGAACCAGATGATGGTGATGAGAAGATTCCTGCCATTCTTCTCCTTGTCTATAAAGCATTTAAATCCCATATAAACAACCCCCTAGTTTTGATGAAAAACTGAAGTGCAAGGCTGTGGAAGATTTGTTTCTCAAACCTATAGTGTTTTAAGCCTATAGTTTTGTAGAGTTAACAGACACTGAATGTGTCTTTAGGTAGCGTGGTCCTGGTGGAGTTTTTAGAGCCATCGGTTAATCTTGCCTGTTAAATGGCATGGAAATTTAAAGCAGGTCGTTAGTGCACAGCACATGTTAGTTACATGTGGAGTTGATAGTCTCCCCCCCCCTTGCTATTCTCTGGTGTAGTTTATATGAAAATAGTCCATTTGTGAACTGAATATCGCCTTGTAATTGCAAAAATGATTTGCTGCTGTTTTGTAGACATTCTGAATATTTTTAAATAAATACAATTTTTATTAGAAGAAAGGAAAATGTGGTATATATACACAAGAGGGTAGTATTCAACTCTAAAAAATGAAATTATGTCACCTGCAGAAAAGCATGTGGAGCCGAAGATCATTATGTTAAGGAAAATATCAGACTCAGAAGAACAAATATCACATTTTTCTCATATGAAGAAACAGAATCTCGAGAGAAAGAGAGTGGGAGACATAGAAGGGAGACTACTTGAGGGAGAGAACCACAGGTAGGAGGCAAGAGACAAGAGTGGGTAAATATGATTGATGTTCATTGCCTATGTGTTTGAAATATAGTGAAGCCCATTATTTTATACAAATAATATATGCTAATTAAAAAGAAAAGTACATCATTTCTCTTTAAATTATTGGTATTCTAATAGAAAAATATAACAGGGAAGGGAAATACTAAATAGAACTATAGTCTGTCATCAGACCAGTGAGTGAAAGAAAAGGGAAATTCTTTTTTAAAGGGCCTTCTGGGGTGTGGTCTCTATGAAGAATACCTAGAAGCCATCCCCATAGGGAAGGAGATCTGGGGGAGGGAGTCATGGGAGAAAAATGTCTCTAAGTATCACAGGAGATGAGAGTCTCTGGAGTCTTGTAGAGGTCGGAGACAAGGAAGGAGACAAGTGGCCGGCCAGGGTGTGGGGACGTCACAGAGACACTGCTGCACTTTTTAGACTGTGAAGTGACGAGGAGAAGCCCAGAGACCTGGGTGGGGCTGGGGAGCTGGCTTAGAGGACCTTGCACAGGGACTGCCGCTGTCTCCTGTTTCAGAGAAGTGAAGAACATTGGCGCTGGGCCCCATCTTGACACTGGAGTCTGTAGTGGTTGCTGCAGGCACAGGTAGGGCTAGCAAGTCATGAGGAAGGACTCTACCATCCTGTAGTTAGGGCTAACAAGTCATGAAGAAGGACTCTACCATCCTGTAGTTAGGGCTAGCAAGTCATGAAGAAGGACTCTACCATCCTGTAGTTAGGGCTAACAAGTCATGAAGAAGGACTCTACCATCCTGTAGTTAGGGCTAACAAGTCATGAAGAAGGACTCTACCATCCTATAGTTAGGGCTAACAAGTCATGAAGAAGGACTCTACCATCCTGTAGTTAGGGCTAACAAGTCATGAAGAAGGACTCTACCATCCTGTAGTTAGAGCTAACAAGTCATGAAGAAGGACTCTACCATCCTATAGTTAGGGCTAACAAGTCATGAAGAAGGACTCTACCATCCTGTAGTTAGGGCTAACAAGTCATGAAGAAGGCCTCTACCATCCTGTAGTTAGGGCTAATAAGTCATGAAGAAGGATTCTACCATCCTGCAGTCGTCTGTTGGATGGGAAGTTTCTCAAAGTCGGCATTTCTGAATTTTAGTCCCCTTTCCTAATCACTAACTCTGTAGACCAAACATAACTTAACCCAACTTCCCTTTGCTTCCTGTTTTCATGCCCATAAATGGGATTAATAATCATAATACCCACAAGCCACACACTCTAACTATGAGCTCAAACAAGTTGAATGATACCTGGCACCCAATAAGTATGAAATGTAATTTGTTAATTGAGGTTCATAAATAATAAGTGATGGGTAATCTTGGTTGTTCACTGGACACACCTGGGAAAGTGGAGCATTAGCTGAGTTTGGGCAGCATAAGAAAGGTCGCTGAACCTGAGCGGGGAGCAGCAGGAAGCAGCATTCTCCCAAGGTTTCTGTCGCCATTCCTCCTCAAGTGCCTAGCCTGACTTCCCACAAGGATGGAGTGTAGCCTGGACGTTGAAGCCAAACAAACTCTTTTCTTCCCAAGTTACTTTTGGTTATGGTGGTTGTTGTTGTTCTTTCCCTCACAGGAATGAAAAAGTATTTGCTGCAAAATCCAGTGTGAGCATTAGGCTTTTAGAGTCGTGTTTGACATGCAATGCACCATCTGTTGCTACTGCTGTCCTAATGAATGCCCCAGAACTCAGGGGGAAAGCCAGAGAAGGGAGGTAAAGGGGGGTCTGGGGGGCATTTCCCACATTTTAATGATTCTACTTGACTGTGAACCTCACTTTGTGTGATGATTAGTTTTAATTGTCAATTTGACAGTCTAGAGCCATCCCAGAGAGAACCTCAGTGAGGGGTTGGCTAGTTAGGTTAGCCTGTGGATGTGTCTACTGATGACTATCTTGATTATGTCAACCGAGGAGGAGAGAGCCACTGCCATGAGTGGGCAGGAAATGTTGTACTGTAAGGAGTTGAGAGAGAGAGAGCTGAGCACTAGCATGCATGCATGCATCATTGCTGGACTGTAAAGAGTGGAGAGAGCGAGCTGAGCACTAGCATGCATGAATGCACCATGTCACTGCTGGACTATAAGGAGTGGAGAGAGTGAGCTGAGCACTAGCATGCATGCATGCATCATTGCTGGACAGTAAGGAGTGGAGAGAGTAAGCTGAGCACTAGCATGCATGCATGCATCATTGCTGGACAGTAAGGAGTGGAGAGAGTGAGCTGAGCACTAGCATGCATGCATGCATCATTGCTGGACTGTAAGGAATGGAGATAGTGAGCTGAGCACTAGCATGCATGCATTCATCATTGCTGAACAGCAAGGAGTGGAGAGAGTGAGCTGAGCACTAGCATGCATGCATGCATCATTGCTGGACAGTAAGGAGTGGAGAGAGTGAGCTGAGCACTAACATTCATGCATGCATCATTGCTGGACAGTAGGGAGTAGAGAGAGTGAGCTGAGCACTAACATGCATGCATCATGTCACTGCTGTCTGCTCACTACTTTGGATGTAGTAGCTGCTTCACATTCCTGCCATCTTGACTTGTCAGCATGGATGACAATCTGGAATTGTAAACCAAATACCATTTATATTTTGTCAAGGATAGTTTATCATCACAACAGGAAAATATCTTAAACACTTTGCTGTATTTCCAGTTTACTTCATGTTGAGTACATCTGTGGGAAAAATGTGTTTAAAGGTTCTTACTTATACCATCTACGATTTTCATTTATGAAGAAACATTAATGCCTTAGTCCATCCCCACCCCCACTGTTGGACAAAGTCTTTGTATGAAGCTGTTTGAGGCAGAAGCATGAGCCATGTGGTTTCCTTCTACCCAAATATGCTCTTTTCAAGTCACATCCTCATGACACATCCAAAGGTCAGATTTCCCTCATGTCTCACAGAGAGTTTAGCCTGCATCTTTTGGACCTGTAGAGCTTAGCCTACATCTTTGGAACCTGGGGAGCTTAGCTTGCATCTTTGGGACCTGTGGAACTTAGCCTGCATCTCTGGGACCCATGGAGCTTAGCCTGCATCTTTGAGACCTGTGGAGCTTAGCCTGTATCTTTGGGACCTGTGGAGCAGAGCCTAGAAGAAAAGAGCAGATGAACATTGTACGAGATAGTAGAAAAGAAACAAGAGATCCAAGTGGTCCTGGATGTAGAACACCTTGCTGCTGTGATTGGCTTCCCTCCAGAACAATGTGATCCCCGGGCAAAAGGCTGGCTTCTCCTTTTTCGGGGAAGATGCCCACTCTACCTCATAAGCTGCAGGCTCTGGCACTATCACACTTTTCGGGCTTGTTTGCTGACATGTAAACGTGAGAGTCATCACCACTGCTGCTCCTGAGATACTCCTTCCTGTTACTCATCAGGCACTTGTTGTCTTGTTGAGCTTTGGTACCCACCGTGCCCTCTCCACAGAGTGCCCGTCCACTGGCCTCTGTGCAGCTGGTTTCATTTCATCAGACAAATGTCCTCCCATCAGACTTTTAATCCCAGCACTCGGGAGGCAGAGGCAGGTGGATCTCTGAGTTTGAGGCCAGCCTGGTCTACAAAGCAAGTTCCAGGAAAGGCACAAAGCTACATAGAAGAGAAACCCTGTCTTGAGAAGCCTCTCAAAAAACAAACAAAAAGTGTCTGCCTTAAAGTTTTCATTACATTAGTTCATTTTACAGCTTAGATTACAAATACTGGTATGTACAATTATAATTTTTTTGAGGCAGGGTCTCACTGTGTAGCTTTGGCTGGCCTGGAACTTGCTATACAGACCAGGCTGGCCTCAAACTCATAGAGATCTGGAGTTATAAGTGTGTTTCACTACACCTGGCTTGCAATCATCTTTGTGTGTTTACGTGGTGAGTTTTACGGGTAGATTCTGGAATGAGCATCAGCTTGTGCATGTAACGAACCATCACACAGAACACAACAGTGTTCATGCTACTGTGACTATTCTTCCAGGAGATTTTCACCATCCTCTTGTTATATCCCCAACAATTCACAACTCTTGGTTTTATTTTTTATAAGTAACTTTAATTTACAGGCTACTCAATTCTCCTAAGATTTCATTTTTATGTAGTTCCTTCTATGTTTTCTAAATAATCCAAATGTTGTACCATCATTACAACTGTTCACTTACCTGCTTCAAAGAGTGGCTGGAATGTGGTTGTATTCTTCACTCTAGGTTTTCACTGAGGATACCATGAAATCTGCCTTAAAAATTTCAAGGGTCAGGCATACAGTTCAGCGGGAGAGCCCTTGCAAGCATGCATGAAGCCCTGGGTTTGAGTCCAGCACCACAAGAACACTAAAGTCAAGACAATTCGCTCAATGTGTGTTGGCTGTACCCGGGAGGGAGGTTTGGGCAAGGAGAATCATGAGTCAGCCTTTCTGTACAGTAGAGACAAGCTCTAAAATGTCCTTGGCCTACTGGTGTAGCTTAGCCGAAGAGCGTTTGCCCAGCACAGGAACATCCTTCGCTGTTGGCCTTATGAAGGTAGTAGGTAACAGCCTCAAGGGGTGTTATGGGACGCGCTAATGTTTACCCTTTAGCAGCAAAACAAGTTCACTTTCTTTGTGGAGCTAGAGTGCAGTTTTGTCTTTAACAGCTGGATAGCAAACCACGTTTTCTCTCCGCTTTAGCAAACAGGAAACTCAAGGCGAGTTGTTTGGCTCCTGGGAAACAGTCCGGTTTGCTCCGAACCGGTTTTTCTCCCTTTGTTCTCAGAGCATCGAGTCACTTTTCTTCTTCAGTGGGAAGAAGAGAAATACTTGGCCCAGAAATAGGCAGATGCCGATGGAGACAGCACAGCCTCCTCATCTCACAGCTTCTGCCGCTGCTGCAGACATAGACATTAAGTCTTGATGCCCTTGGCGGGAGGCTGGCTGCTGTCCAGCCCCTCACAGCCAGGGCGCCATGCTCAATGAGTGGCCTTCTACGTGCCTGGTGAGAGCCGGTCCTGCTGCCCAGCCCCTCAAACAGTAGGAGAAAGATGGGGAAAGTTCCCTAAATAATTGTCCACTAGAATTTTTGTATTTTATGTTTTTTTGTTTGTTTGTTTGTTTGTTTTTAAACTTTATGTGTGTCTGAGTGAGGGTGTCCGGATCCCCTGGAACTGGAGTTACAGACAGTTATGAGCTGCCATGTGGGTTCTGGGAACTGAACCTGGGTCTTCTGGAAGAGCAGTCAGCATTCTTAACCGGTAAGCCATCTAACCCACCCCCACCCCTACCCCCCGCTTTTCTGTGCCTTGAAGCCATGTGCATTGAAGTGAAAGTAAAGGAGCTCATCCATTAGCCAGGCAAGGCTGCTTTCTGTGTCGTCCTCGTCAAACGCTGCTCCAGGACCCATTTTCCAGTACTGGTGAGAAGCTCTGGGTCGAGAAAGATCTGGTTCCTCTGATTCCTTGGACGTAGAGTTGAAGTCAATTTATAGGAAAAAATTACATATTTCTATTATATAATTTATAGTAATATAATATGATGTATATGTTATATGTTTTATATATGTATATATAAACAATTTACATGTAATATATAACAATATATACAGAGGATACACTCTCCTCCAGAGAGCGCTCCATCGCGGTGGCCACAGCATGTCACAGCCTAGGGGCTTGGGCACATTCGGAAGTCAACACGACCTGTTCAACAATATACTGTTTGCAAACTCAGCCATCTGAATTGAAGGGAATTGTTTTGTTTTTTTCTGACCATCTGACTCAATTCTGTGAGGGAGGTGCACCCAGGCTAAACAATGGATTCCCAGGGGCGCAGACTGCAGCATTCTGCGCGCCTCCTTCACAACTACAGCGCACTTCCTTCTAGCTTCTCTCTCAGGTTTTATCAACCACGTTAAGCTTACTGAAATTTTTCTCAGTCCTCTTAGCATAGATATGAGGGACGGCTTGGTGGGCAACAGGCATTGCTGACTCCATGAGAGGTGAAGGATGGCCGGTTAGACTGTTAGACGTAACAGCCCAGCCAGCACATTCTTGTGCGGTGTTGATACTACTAGATCGAGTGTCCAGGGCGGCGGTGTTGGAACTCTTCTCAGCACAGGCAGACAAGAGTGAGACAAGCAGGGAACCTGCTGGCTGGCTGTTTGCAGAGCAGCCTAAATCCTTGAAACACAGGCGCCTTCAATAGTTTCGCAGCGAAACCGTCGTGTTGCTGTTTGAACGCCAGAGGGCGCTGCTGTCCTGTTTCTGGGCTCATGGCTGCAGTTCTGCTCAATGTCAAGAACCTGACAGGTCTGGCCTCCCGAAATAAAGCCAACTGTTAATCCAGACATGAAGTGCTTGGCCTTTGGCAGTACATTCAGGTCGTTATCAGTGAGATGCCCCAGAACCTTCGCAAGATTGGCCTAAACACCTAAGGAGCAGTTTTCAAGGTAACTGATTGCAAGCAGAAGGAACGCTAAGCCTTCTGGGAGGGAGTTAGGCAAGTTCAACCAGAGGCTTTTTATGAACTACCTCAGGACCACGGGTTGGGTCTTCTTTCTCTGAAATGCCGCAGGCAATGCCACCCTCAGGCCACAGTCCCCCACAGGCTTGTGTGCTAGCCTTTGGTTCCACCTGATGGACTAATCTGAGCAGTGACGGAAACCTTTGGAGTTAGGACTTAACTTCGGGAAATTAGTCGCTTGGCGGTGGCAGTGGGGTGTTTTCCACGTTACACCTGATCCACAGTCCCTTCTCTCTCTGCACCTCAGTGCTCCAGCAGCCATGAAGATCTTGCTTCCCAAGGACACGGGACCAAGCCACCATGGACGGAACTCTCTGGAACACAAGCTAAATAAATCTTCCCTACTTTAAGTTGTTTATGTCAGGCATTTCGCAGGAGCAATGAGATATGTCCCTGACCTATACTGTTCCCAGAGTGTCCATTTTGACTACCAATACTGTTCCCAGAGCATCCATCTTAACTATCAATACTGTTCCCAGAGTGTCCATCTTAACTACCAATACTGTTCCCAGAGTGTCCATCTTAACTATCAATACTGTTCCCAGAGTGTCCATCTTGACTACTACCATGCATTGGTCTGCAGCCTTGTTTTGGGAAGGTTTCCTTTTTCCAGAAGCAGGCTATAGGGAAAGCACTTATAAAGAAAGTGAAAAACTACAATCTGACGTGTGTGTGTGTCTTTGTACTACAGCTTTTTTTATTGTGTAAATAGATTAAGCTTATCATAAATGAGACACTTGGAGCTATAAAATCACGTTTCAGCAGGATATTAATGTGAAAACATTGATAGATTGTTTTGAAAATAACCACACCAAGCCGGGCGGTGGTGGCGCACGCCTTTAATCCCAGCACTCGGGAGGCAGAGCCAGGCGGATCTCTGTGAGTTCGAGGCCAGCCTGGGCTACCAAGTGAGTTCCAGGAAAGGCGCAAAGCTACACAGAGAAACCCTGTCTCGAAAAACCAAAAAAAAAAACAAAAACGAAAATAACCACACCATTTTTTAATTAATTAATCTTTTTTTTTTTTTTTTTTTTTTTTTTTTTTTTTTTTGTACAGGGTCTCCCTTCACAGCTGTGGCTGTCCTGAAGCTCACTATCTAAGCCAGACTAGCCTCAAATTCATTGAGCTCTGCTTGCCTCTGCCTTCTTGAACTCTGGGATTAAGATATGTGCCATGTGTAGCTTATTTTTAATTTTTAGTGTGTGTGTGTGTGGGGGGGGGTTGCACCATCAAATGCCTGTGGAGATCAGAGGACAACTGGCATGTCTCAGGTCTCTTCTTTTACCAAGTGGCTCTGGCACACGCTTCAGGTCACCCGGCTCAGCTACAAGTGCGTTTCCTCAAAAAGCCGTCATGCTGGCCTCCAATCACATTTTCAAAACTATTTGTATTACTTCTTTTATTTTTTGAAATTATAGTATAATTACATCATTTCCTTCTTCCCTTTCCTCCCTGTAAGCTTTCCCATATATCACTCCTTGCTCTCTTTCAAATTCATGTCTTATTTTTCCTTAATTGTTGTTACATGCATATATTTAGGATATATATCTCTCCTAAATATAACCTGCTCAGTCTATATAATGTTACTTGTATGCTTTCAGGGCTGAGCATTGGTGTTGGATACTCACTTGGCGGGCTCCTCCCAGAGAAGACTGTTTCTCCTGCTCTCAGCTCTCCACAGTTGCATGTAGTTCTTTGTGTAGAGTTGAGACCTCACGGGCTTTCCCATGTCCATGTTAGTTTGCCTACTCAAACCACATTCTTTAAAATCCACAATTCAGACTGTTCACCCAGCAGCATTTAATTATCAAACACTGGTTATTGCCACTGTGAGCATGTGTCCTGTTGGGAGATGAACTAGACATGATCCTTACTTTGGGGTTGCTCCTGGTCTTGTGGGAGGTAAATATACATAAAAGCAGTTGTTGTGCCAAGAAATAAAGCCTGAGGTATAAAGAGTGAGGCTGAAACAGAAAGAGAAGGAAGTCATTATGGACAGGTGAAGGCACTACTGCCCTTCAACAATTCTGCAAACAAACAAAACATCCTATCTGACTGGCAATGCCATGTGAGCAAACCTGGGCACCCCAGAAACTGGAAACAGAATCTTGGGATCAAGAGAATTCTTATTCCAAGTGACTGAAATCCAACCCAAACTGCTCAGATGTAAGGTATCGGGGAAGATCCATAGGTGAGTGGCAGCAGGGATTGGGTACCATTGGGAGTTTCCCTTCTCAATTCGAGGTGGGCTCCATCCTATCCTATGGGACACCAACCTTCCTCTGAGGCTGCACTCAAGTCTGCTGACTGCGCTTTCCTGACATCTTGCCAATAGATCCATTAGAGAGGGAAGAGGGCATCTTCCTTGAAGCCATTTAGAAAAATATTGGCAAATGGTCTTTGACTTCCGGGCTGTTCTTCTCCCGCCTCTAGACCGACACTGAGGGTGGGGAGAAGGTATGGTGCAGCCGCCAGACACTTCCTGTGATCAGGCAAGACAGTAATAGAGTGGAGAACAGATACAAACCCACCCTCTGATCCGTGAACACACACACACACACACACACACACACACACACACACACACACACATTTGTCGTCAGTGGGAACAAATGACACCAAGCCAAGGAAACAGCAGCAAGAGCACTGGGGTCAGGATGGAGGGAGAAAGCGTAATATTTCCAACGTATTCAGTGTTGGACACAAACAACATATCCCATGTTAACAACTGTACTTGAACCCAACAATTACTTCTTAAGAATTCTCCTTCAAAGACCTAATGTGGGTTTCAGTTGATCCTACAGGAAGAATAAAGAAAAAACCAAAGGCTTAGTGGGGAAATCCACTTATAAATACATGGGCTTTTTTAACTTTTATTTTATTATTCTGTGTGTATGAGTGTTTTGCCTGCATATATATGTCTGTGTACCTCATGCATGCCTGGTGCCCGAGGAAGAGTTGGAGAGCCTCCATGTGGATGCTGGGAATCGAACCTGGGTCCTTTCCAAGAACAACTAGTGTTCTTAATCACTGAGCCAACTCTCCAGCTCCTGTGGTTTGTTTTTGATGTAGTAGGGTAAGAAGAAATTTCAAGTTTCATGACAACTGTGTTTTATTGACCAAGAGAGCATCTGTAGTCTGTCTCTTTGCATCTGTGGTCTGTGTCTGAGGGAGAGGCAAATGGATAGTCCTCCACAAGCAGGCACCCATTGGCCTTGAGTAGTGGTAAATTTATGGTGTGTGAATGAACTATTCCCCAAAAGTCATGTGTTGAAAGCATGGTCATAGCTGGTGGAGTCAATCACCAAGAGATAACTGGACCATCAGAGCACTCAGGCTGTTGGAGGATTGATCCTTTGTAAACACCACCCTGAGCAGGCTATTAGAAGTGGAGCCCAGTTGAATAAAGTAGGTGGCTTAGAAGGATAATCTTGTCCTGGTCCCTTCCCATCCTGTTTCTGCTTCCTGGATGGCATGAAAGGAACATGTTGTTGTCCTGTGCCAGCCTGCACACGCGATGGTTTGCTTCACCATAGGCCCACAGAGCTAGAGAGAGACCAGCATGGATGGAACCCCTGAACCCGTAAGCCAAAACAAAGCTTTCCCCCATAAATTGTTTCCCTCAAGCTGTGTGTCACAGTGACAGAATGCTGGGTAGCAGCCAGCCCTGTGTCAAATCTCTTTAATGAGCAGTCTGAGAAAGGCCAAGGCACATGACCAGGACTAACGCAGGAAAAAAAAGTGAGACTCTCAGTCCTTCCTTTCTAATTAAGCTCTTTCTGACAGGCAGAGAGGACCCTCAAGGCTTTATAGAGAACTCATATAAAGGCAAAGGGGATAGTTTATTTTGGCCCAGTGTGTGTGTGTGTGAGCGTGTGTGTGAGCATGTGTGTGTGTGTGTGTGTGTGTGTGTGTGTGTGTGTGTTTATGCCTGTGTGTGCCTGTGTGTGTGAGAGAGGGGGGGGGGAGTCTGGGAGTCACTCTTGACCCTGATATCCTGTTTGAAAGGGCAGAGTTGAGACCAATAGCTGAACACAAACACTAAACCAAGTGTGCAACATCCTTGGTGGATAGTAAAATACAAGAGGGAGAGGAAAGATGGACTCCCTTGAGCTCAAGAAGTTTCAGGTCCTTGAACTATTCAACCAGAGGTGGGAAGGAGGTGAGGCTAGAGAACAAGAAAAAACAAATAGTCTACTCCAAAGTGTATTTGATTTTGATTTGTTTTTTGGTGCAGAGGATTAAACCCAGGGCCTTATTAAGCAAGTATGTTACATCCTCTGGTCCTAATTACTTGATTATTATGAAGGGCTTGAGCTCATAAGACACTGGCTAGATGAGGTGGTTCATCCCAGAATCACTAGGATGAGTTCAAATTTGGAAACTTATACTAGCAAAGAGCTTAATTGTTCACCTATGATTTGGAGCATGGACCTTTGAAAGTCATTGCTTTCAGGAAAGACCTCTCAGTATGGAACCGAAGGAGGTGCGTAATGGGATTAACCTTTGAATCCTTCCAGTCCTTGCTGAATTATTTAGCCAGGATAATTTAAGTATGATGGCATTTGTCATGGTGTTCTGCTTAGAGTACACATGTACATGTACCAGAGAGGGTGGGCTTGTCCCTGAAGAACTTGAAACACCCAGAAGCTGAATTCACCTCCCGTGGATGTAATTAGAAGTGTGGGGGCTCACTAAAGCTGCTGGTTCACGGGTTTCTCTTCAGCCACGATGAGGTTACACAGGTGACCACTGACCTCCTCCTGGAGCGGTGGTTTTGTGGTACCCAGCTGGTACATCCGCTGGCTAGCAATCATCGTCCACAGTAAGCAGGGGTGTGCCAAGGAGGCCTGCCAGTGGAGCCCTTGCTTCCTCACTCAGAAAGCTCTTGTGACATGTTTGAAATGGCACATGTTTTTCAAACTAGTTTCTGACTTAAGGATATTTATTAAATATCCATAAGAGTGAGAATAGGCTATATTCTATTAGAAACAAACCCTCAGAAAATCTGGCTATGTCTATTTGGTTCTTACAGATTAAGTAGCATATTTCTTAATATTCAAACTCTGCCATTGAGCTATATCCCCAGCTGGATAGCATATTTTATATCAAGGTCAACATGCCTTCCCCAGGAATTGGCCTGATTTAAAGGGAAATAATAAGCTTTTAATTTTAGCACACTTGTAAGAGTCCATATTTAACAAGTGTAGGCTAGCCATAGTGTAGACTGCACCATCCTAAAAGGCATTGCCATGTGTTTGATGCCTCCGTGGTAACTGTAGGAGAAGAAACCAAGAGCCGATGTGATTTACATAATCCAAACCCAGAATTAAAACAAAACTGTTTATCAGGAGGGAAGGATGGGAATGGAACCAGGAAACAGAGACTGGGGTGGAGAGTAGAGCTGGCCAGTGAGATCAACAGAGGTGGCTCACAAAAGGACGGTTGAAAACGAAGACCTCTAGTACTGTCTGTGAGGTATCCGGTGAGCCACACGGCTGACTCACTTCCCTGCCCCTGCAAGGCAGCTCACCCGACATGGCAGCCTGTATACTGGGGACACAGAGGCCAAGAGGATGACAGTTCCAACTCACCAAGACTGCAAGACGAGATGGCCATAGGAAAAAAACACAGGGAGGAACATGTGATGGGATAAGAGGAGACTCGGGGACCTCCTTCTCCAGGAAACCCCAAAATGCCAGAAACAGGGCAGATGATGGTTTCCTACCAGGAAGTCCAGACTTGCAAGAGTTAAATATTTAAAAAAGAGTTACTAGTACCCAGACAGTTCGCCATTTACACGTTCTCCGTGGCACTCTGTAAGGATTCCCGTGGATTTTGTTGTCTAAATTTATTGTAGGTGTCCAGCTACCTGATTCTCAAGCATGTCAACCTGCCATGGAGACCCCTGATCTGAACTGAGTTCTTCTAGACCAATACATTTGAAACACAACAAACCAATGAGCTCGAGCTAAGAATGCCAAGGTAAGTTTTCTGTCTACATGTTTGAGTTATAAAAGAGTCTGGAATTAAGAAAAAACTCGCATTGAACAATCATTGTGAAGATGTCTGCCAGCTCTTTGTGGGGGAGAACGGCAGCTTGAATTAATTGGCCTCTGTAATTGCTTCTCTTTCATCTCCAGCCACGGAAGAAAGATAACCACAGCGCTGTAGTGATTATAGTCATCAGGGTGATTTGCTAAAGGTAAACCTTAGCTGGTGGAGTCCTAGGCTTCTGTAAACATTTTGTCAGTCTGCACATTTTGCAGACAACTTTTAAGGAAACATCAGCTTGTTTAACAGGCTTCTTTGGGTGAGCACTGTCCTTGGAGGTACCGGCTCCAGTCTTTAATCCCCCTTTCATTTAAGCTGATGCCGCTAATATTTTTTCAGTCATCAATCATGTGGTCAGTGCAACCTGTCCTGTGGAAATTTGAAAGCTCTGGTGAGGGCTGTTGGGCTTAGTGGAAAGGATGATCAGCTCTCAGGAGATTGGTTGGTAGCAATGAACAGCCTCCTTATGCTGCTGCATGGCGCCCTTGCTCTTTTCTCTGTGGAACACATCATCTTTGGTTGAGCTAGGTGAGTGATTGGGTAGGAAACTGAATAGAAAAGGCCTTTGCTGATGGAAGTGTTTATTTCAAAGAAATCAGTGTTTGCCAGCTGCTTAATTTCTAGCTATATGCAAGCTAAAAAGCGTTGGAGCAGTCATTCTCAAGAAATTGTTAAAACTAATTATTTGCAACTATTAGTAAGAATTTCACAAAGCCATGGTGACACAGAACTCTAATCCCAGCACTTGGGGATAGTGAGGATGGGCAGAGACAAGTGGATCTCTGTGAAATTGATGTCAGCTTGATCTACACAATGAGTTTCAGGATAACAGGGGCTACAATCTGTCTCAAAAAATGAACGGGGGTTGGGGGGGTGAGGAGGGGTAGGGATGGGGGCACTCCAAACATACACATGTCTGAAGTCTGACTTACTAGTTTTCAAGAGAGCATTGGTTTGTATACAAAGCACACTTATATCCATCCCCTCCCTTCCCTTCCATGTCAAAGCTGTTAGTCACTACACATCACCACACCATTAAGGACCCTCCATCATAGCCCAACCAACAGTATGAGCTCCAGCATTTGCCACAGTATCAAAACTAGTTTTAGCTCTGCCTGGGCAGCAACTGGAGAGCATCTTTCAGGAGTCCTGCTCTGCACTCAGCCCTTCTGGCCTATTCAGTCCTCCTGGACAAATCTGCTATGAACTTCAGGAAGGGCACCCATCCTTCTACTCCCAGGTTGAACAGGAGCTGGAGGCTTGACTCTGGGCCTCACTTCTCCTCTTCAAATAACAGGCCACAAGCTGTTTCTATGAGCCGGTAGGTGTTCTAAGTGTCTTACATACACATTCCTTTACTTCTTACTGCCGATTGTGAATGAGATAGGCACAGTGTTGACCCACATTGTAAGTGAAGATTTAAGGCCAGGAAGCCTGCACTAAGCAGTGCATCTATGATGGCGAAACCTGAACGGGGCCTGAGCAGCATGGACCACTATCCTGCTTGGCCAACTGGGCTCCACTGAACCCATTGGTGTCGCAGGCCCTTCTCAGATCTGTGCTTCTCCTTGTCTCGGTGGTTAGGAGTTTCTCCAAATCCAGTACCCCCAAATTTGTCCTCCCTTTGGTGAAGATGGAAGTTTCTCTTTCACCTGCCTGTTCCCAAGTACTGGCAGCCACTTCCCAGATAATTGGCTCAAGGCTTAATATTACTTATAAAGGCTCAGGCTTATTACTTGACTAGCTCTTACACTTAAATTAACCCATAATTCTTATCTATGTTTAGCCACGTGACGTAGCTTGGTACCTTTTCTCAGTGTGGCGTTCTTATCTTGTTTCCTCTGTGTCTGGCTGGCGACTCCTGACTCCACCCTCCTCAGCATTCTTAGTTTGGCTTTTCCACCTAACTTCCTGCCCAGCTACTGGCCAATCAGTTTTATTAAACCAATTCAAGTAACAAGTCTTTACAGTGTACAAGAGCTTTATCCCACAGCAGTGTGATTCTTTTGTAAATAAATAAATAAATAAATAAATAAATAAATAAATAAATAAAATTGTCCTCTGAAACTCATACTTCAGTGGAGCAAACGTATTCTCTAGGAAAAGGTGTGAATCTATATGAAAAGGTTTGGAGAACACATGAGACAGACAGACAGACAGAGAGAGAGAAAGAAAGAAAGAAAAGTCCACCAAAGGAGGTTCTCTTTCTTTATCCTCACATCTCATGCCTGTCATTTCAGGATTCACTGGGAGCTGTGGAAGAGGTGGTCACATCAAACCTGTCTGTTACAGTTAAAAACAGATCATATGGAAAAGGTGGCTAAGCCAGTAGCGTTCCAGAGGAGGCTTGTGTGACTGGAGGAGTATATGAAGAGAAACGCATGAGGATCTGAAAGGGTCCACAGCACTGGCTCTGTTCTCATGTCTCTGTTTGGGAGCAGTGGCAGATGAAGCTGGGGCTGGATTGTAACAGGCCTCGAATGCCAGGAGGAGCCAAAATGCTTATGAAAGGAACCTGCCATTTCAAATTTATAATTTCAGTATTACTGTATTCTACACATAAATCAATATTCTTAGCAAGGTGAGTGCTGCCTAATATTGCTAAAATATAAGCTAATGTTTAAGACAGGGTCAAGGTGAATTCATAGTTGTGATATGAAGCTTAAAAAAAATCAAGCATGAGAACTGTAGTATTGACTGGACTCAGCCACAAAATGCACCAAATGCAGGGAAGGAATCAGTATTTGATGTCGTAGCTTTAAACAAATATCAAATAATGAAAGCCTTGTGGAAGAAATAGATTTTTCTCTGCTTCTCACCCCCTAACCAAGGGCTACATTTAAATAGAAGAAAATGGAGATTTGTTTCAAGTGGCAGGAATTACTCATTTTCTAGAGAAAAATACAACGTCCATACCCGTTGATGCTTAAATTAAGATCAATGTGGTCATTAAGACTGAGCAGGAGAAGGAGACCCACGGGTCTGCTCAGGCCTTTTGGAGCTGGTGGTCGGGCACTATTATGGTGAATAAATATATGGTGGGGTATAGGAGAGAGAGCAAGACAGAATGGTCCATGCCCTGTGTAGAGAGGCCGATGTGAAGAGGTGGAGGCAGTGAGGAGCTAGCTGAGGTAGGTAGCCTGCCTGCCACCAGGTGCCAGGTGATGTTCAGGCCCGGGCTGCTGCCAAGGTCCATGTCTGGGTCCATGACCCTGCTGCAGCCACTCTCTGTATTGATGTCTGTGGCTCCTGTTACCACTGAAGGCAGAAAGGACAGGGCTGCAGAGTTGGCCCCATTCCTCACGGGCTACAACACTAGGGAGAACCCTTCCTGCTACTCACTGGCTGCAGCACTCACAGCAGGTCCTGCATCTCGCCTGGAAAGCACAGGAGAGTTGACCCTGTTGGCAGGGCTGCAGGTGAGCCGGCCCTGAGAGCCTGAGAGAGGGAGAGCTGGCCTCAGCTGCCTCGTGTGGTGGCTAGGGTGAGGGAAAGATGACCACCACCCACACGCACACCTTGCCACCTGTATGTAGCAGATGAGAGAGCTGCTCCTGCCCCTCACCAGCTGCAGCACTTGGGAAAGTGCATCCTGCACTTCACTTGGGCAACACAGTAGAGCTGACACTGTTGGTGGGGTGCCGGTGAGCTGGTCCAAGAACTTGAGCATGAGAGGTCTGGCCCCACCCTTCATCTGCCCCAGCGTGGCATGAGCAAGGAAGAGAAGCCACCCCACCCCCATCTGTGGTAGTGGGAGAGCTGGCCCAGAGGTCATGAGCGCAGGAGAGCTGTCCTTGCCCTTCACCAACTGCAGCATCTAGGAGAGTGGCCCCTGGACCTCACCTGAGCAACACAGTAGAGCTGGCTCTGGTGGTGCAGGTATAAGTGAGCTGGCCCAGAGGTCATGAGAACAGCAGAACTGGCCCACCCCTTGCTGCTTGCTATACAGGGCACACTAACACAGCAGTGCTGGAGAGCTCACTTTGGTGTTGAGAATGAGGGAGAGCTAGTGGGCTGACCAACCCTGCAACCTCCCAGGCCCAGAACCAAGGCTATGAATTGGCCCATCCCAATATCCACCCCATCTATGATCTGCTGGAGCATGTGAAGGTAGGGGGAGGCCACAGACCAAAAGCTGCAGGATCTCCATGACACGGGGCAATCACAGGATATCCAAGAAGAATCCCAGTGAGGGCCCAGTACCAATAGTGTAGCAGAAACCAGAGACCTCGAACCAGACCAAGGACTCATTAAAATGAGCACCCTACAAGTAGAGATGGATGGACTAATGGGTTTACTGCGTGACTCACTGTGTCACACTACAGCTTTCAGAACGAGATTTTTCTCTTTTCTTTTTTTCCCTCTTCTTTTTTTTTTTTACCTTAAATTTTATTTAATTGTATTTTGACTGGGAGTTTGCAAGGGCAGAGGTTGGGTACGAAGGACTGGGGAGATGAACGGGATCCAGATACATGATGTAAACCCCACAAATAACAATTACAAAATTAAAAATATGTTAGATAAAGATGTCAAACATAAAAAAGACCAGTGTGAACAGAAAACTTTTTCCTAAATAACTTTCTGTTTCCTGGGTTTGTAATATATTTGCATCATCCCCCCCTTCCCTTTCCTCCCTTCAGCCCTCCCATGTACACCCCTCCTTTTCTTTTAATTGTTGTTACATACATATATTTTTAAATATGATTCTAAACATATAAATACAGCCCGCTCTGTCTGTATAATGTTACTTATATGCCTGTTTTCAGGGCTTACCAGCTGCTGTTGTTCCTCCCTGGGGAAGACTCTTTCTCCTGCTCTGAGCATTCCTTAGTCACCTGTAGGTGAGCAGAAGCTTTAAAATGTGCTTCTGGGGTTCAAGGAGAAATTAGAGAGATGAATGAGAAGGAGAAGAGGGGAGGCAATGAGGCTGGGGAGTGAGATCAAAACAGGAAAGGCTAGGGAAGAAGGCTGTGAGAGCCAGAGCAGAGCGGAGGCAGACACTGAGGGGTCTGGTGGCAGGCGCTTCCGGCAGAAGGGGGCTGAGACAACCAGAGATGGACTAGATGCCATCCCTGCCTCACTGGAGGCCCTGCCCTCTGTTTGCCTCTTACTCTCCCTCGATTTCAGGCTGATAGATAACCACTGTGTGCAGCTCGGCTTGAGCCTGTCCCTGAAGGGTTGGGACAGCCCCGCATTCCACCTCAGTGATTGTTGTGCTCTGTGAAAACCAGAAAATTCCCCAGAATGGATGGAAGGAACAGCAGGCTGTGGACGCTACCTGACGTTTATCTAGACTGGGCTCCGTCTCTGCCTTGACAACTGGGCAAAGCTTTTGGCAAACAGAATCCTGTGGAAACACGCAAAGCAACCAGAATTGCTAAGAATGGAAAGAGGAAATCAGGGGTGAGTTCTCAGTTCTGAGGGAATCATGGTGTTTTCCACGCAGGATAAAGGCAAGAGAGTGACATGGATATTGTACGATTATATGGGTTGATAACCATATCATGTGTGTCTTGTCCAAAGGGGCATACCTAAAACTGTATAGTTCATGTAACTATTTAACCACTATAAATATAAAGTATCTAAATTTCTGCATGATATTTGTTTGACCCAGTGAGGAACAACTAAAGTTGCAAATTACCCTTGGAATTCTTAATTTGATCAAAAAGTGAAGCCATATGAAGGGATACTCATTTGAAAGGGACCATGGGACCTAAGCTCTAGGCTTGAGTATGGGAGCTTGACTAAGTGCCTTAGCAGTTTCTTGGGCCATATTGCCTCAAGTATAAAAGAAGAGGCTGGGCCATCGGGTCCACACAATGCTGGCCTGCTCTAACCAGCTATGACTGTAACATTTGTATGGGAAACATGGCAGGATGCCAAAGCAAGGGCTACAGCTGAGGTGACACTTTGTACAGCTTGCAGTGTGGCTAGGTCAGCACCAATCAAGAATTTGTCATTTGGAGCCTGAGACTTTGTGCTGTAGAAGAGAGATTAAAATACACCTGCTTGGGTGGAGTAGATGGCTCACTCAATAAATCCCTTGCATGCGATAGTGAGGTCTTGACTTTAGTCCCCAGCATTTGAATACAAATGCTGGGTGCTTCCCTGTGTGCCTGTAATCCCAGCACTGAGGAGGCAGACAGGCAGGTTCCAGGGGCTTTTTAGCCAGTCGGCCTAGCCTAATTAATAAGTTCCAGGTCCCAGTGAGAGATCCAATCCCAAACAACAAGGTTCTTAGCTCCTGAGGAATAATACCATGAGGAATGACCTTTAACATTTACGTGCATGCCCACACATGTACATGCACACCCACAAGGGCACAAACCATGTGCCACATACACCCAGGTACACATATGTCTGTACTTTTAAGCCTGGAATTAATTTTGTCTTGCATAGGTATTATGTATTAATTAAGAGCTAAGAGATGAAACAGAAATGGTAACATTAGAGAAGACAAGAAGGAAGGTTATGTTTTTATTGATGAGGACTTTGTTCTTCTTTGAGCTCTGCTAAGCATTGAGTAGGGCACACCATGTCCAGAACCAGTAGGATTAGCTTTTTGCACAGTGCCTAGAATTTCCTCTACACATTAATCTTCCACTAAAAAGAAACTGATGTAGTACATTTTAGTCTTTACTGAAATGGTCTTATCTAAAAGAAAAAACAAAATGAGCAATTGGGGATACTTCACATTCACATAGTCGGAGGAGTGTGGAAAGATTGGGTTTTAACCTCAGTGGGGTTAAAAAAGTTTCCCTCGATATTTGTGCAGCTAGGTAGAAATCCACATGTATCAACAGTTTGCTGTGGGGATAAAGCCCGAATGGTCAACAAGGCAATCCAACGCTTTGCCTTTTCAGCACATTATTTTAACAAGTGGACACTGCGGCTTATTTTATTTTAAACTTTATTATTAAAAGAATGTAGCAAATTAATAGCATCACATACTAAAATTAACCATATACAAAGACTATGGTTAAACTATGCTAACATATGGTTAGCATAACCATTCAAGAGGGAAGTGACAGTGTTTTACATCGGATTTTACACTTTCACTATCAAATATACTTTTACACACTTATCCGACACCAAAATAGAAAAATCTACAACAGGGTTAGAACTAGAAAAGCAATCCGCTTTAGATCCTTTCAGAACTCATATTTGTTGTCTGGCAAGTGAGTATTTCCTGAGCTGTGTTCTATTAAACCTTTGTACTTTCTGTTCATTAGAGACAGTGACTCACTATAAAGCACAAGCTAGCCTTGAATAGAAGACGCCTGCCTCAGTTTCCAAGTGTCCAGATGATGGGTGTGCACCTACTGCCCAGCTAAAATGTGCTCTCTCCTCTCTCTCTCTCTCTCTCTCTCTCTCTCTCTCTCTCTCTCTCTCTCTCTCTCTCTCTCTCTCTCCCCCCAAGGTTAGATACAATTTCAGTTTGGCCATCATAACCATTTAAAAGTGCCCAGTCATGCAGCGTGGAGGATGTTGCAATGTCAGACACCACCACTACCACCCACTTCCAGAACTTTTTCATCTTCTCAAACTGGAATTTTGTACCCATTAAACTCTAATTCCATGTTCTCCCTCTCCATAGCCGCTGGCAACCAGTAGCCTTCTTCCCATGTACTTTGTTTTTGAGACTAATTTATTAGTTTTTAACTGTGATATTTCATAATCCTAGCATTTGAGAAGCAAAGTCATGAGCAGAAGTGTTTTTTTTTTTTTTTTTGAGGCAAGGTAGGGTTTACACTGACTTTTCAAATGTCTAAATCTTGTGTTTATTCAATTAATAAGAAATTTTAACCATTTTTTCAGATTTAAAGTGTTTATCTTATTGTCGTTAAATATACAACATTTCTGAGTTTATTTTTAATGACTCCTGGAAACAGATACGTTGAAGTACTGTTTTAAAAGGCAGGTTTAGGACTTTAATCCCAAGGCTTGGGAGGCAGAGGCAGTAGGATTTCTATGAGTTTGAGCCCAGCTTGGTTTGCATATTGAGTTACATGCCAGCTAGGGATGCACAAGGAGATGGTTTAAAAAACAGAAACAAACCAAACCAAAAAAGCACATGCATTTAAAATGGTACATCAACCATTTGTGATAGGATCTATTAAATAGGATATATTAAAATTTGTCAATGCAGACTTCTGTTCTAAATATTAATATAAAATATATGCTTTTTTTGTTTGTTTGGTTGTTGTTAGAAGAGCATTTCACACTTTTGAGAGTTACTGTTCTGTGGGTCCTCCGCCCCTCTAGTAAAACCCACTATGTTAAAAGATGAGACCGCATGAATAACACAGACTGTGCCCGTTCAGCTAATAGTGCTTAGAGTTTTGAAACAAAACTAGGTTGTGAGGAATTGATAGTAAATGCTGAATTCTCAGTGCATGTAAATAAACCTTAACCCAAGACCGTCTGTTTTCCCAGAGCCCTAGTAAATAGACTTTTTAACAGGAATCTCATGTAAAGTAGCCATGTGCTTATAATTACCCAAACATTGTAGATCCCCTGTGTGGAATTTCACATCTTTATTGCTTCTATTTTAATGTTTACAAAGTTGGTAGTAATTTCTCAAACCAAATCTGATCCTAAACAGGAAAGACAACTTCCTATGTAATTGTAATTTTTTGATGCAAGATTTGGCAAGAATCAAACCATTCCTAGAACTTAATCATTTTGACTGTCGTAAGAACCCTGTATGCTCATTTGAGAAGGCACTTGGTCCACCCCACTGAATATCCCCAGACCTATTAGCAAGCGGCAATGTGGTTTTAATCTAGAATATTTGGACAGACATAAAACATGTTGAATCATTACAGAAAGAGAGTGTTGCCACAAATTCACAGTGAAATACAGTAAAACTCCCTGTGTCAAGCAAACTTAGTCCTTTTAGAGAAGTTAGTTACCAAAAGGAACATTTTAAGAGAAAATGAAAACTAGATCAATGAAAAAATTTTAGATGTAATTTCAGAACAAAAGCATAAAGATTGAGAGTGGCTAAAATTAACAGAGAACTTTTTGGTATTTAAAAAATCAAAATACTTGGCTACTTAAATATTATTACCCTCCTCATATCTATGTGGACTTACATCCATTGCTGAATCTAATCTCTTCTCTGTATGAATTGTACTGAGGGTTTCATTATGCCATTCCTCTATGTGTTTCTGATGTATTTTGATCTAATCTGCACAAAGGACTGAGGACATACATATTTTCTTTTTCATCTGGGTTGACATACCTTGTTAGGAGTTGTTTAAATTTTATTTTTTATTCATATTTAAAACTTGTAGCAGTGAAGTACCATCGTAAAGTGAGAATGTTTTGAGTTTCAAAAGCCAAGAAGGGACAGAGTTCAAGTTCAAGTCCCTCCGTGGGTCCCATCACGGAGCAGAGGAGGCACCTGCACTCCCTTCCTCCTAATGGGCTCTCTCTCTCTCTCTCTCTCTCTCTCTCTCTCTCTCTCTCTCTCTCTCTCTCTCTCTCTCTCTCTCTCCTTCAAGTTCAAAGCAGACCTGACCCCAGTTGTTCTCAGAGATCAGTCTGAGTTAACCATTTATAGCTTGGAATGTGTGTAGACAATTAAATCCACCTGGTTCACATCGGGCATAAAAATTATTTGCTCCTTAGGAATGAGAATTATTAATTGGAGATAAGATTTTCTATTACACTTTTTCTTTAGGGCTCTTTCTGAGTAACCAAAGCATTTCTTGAAGCTCTCGGCGGGTCACTTACCCCTACTTGATGGTGTAGGTCACTGGTTCAAAATCTGAGCATGCATTAGAATCCTCCCCCACCACACACACCCATGCCTGCATGGGTCCTGTTAAATGAAGACTGCTGGGTCTCAGCTTGGGTGAGCAGACCTTTAGGAGGGTGGGTGGTAAGGCTGGTGCTTCCAGGTCAGCCCTGCATGTTGAGAGCTGCTAGGATGGGCAAACTACAGCAGGATTGGCTGTCACATGACCTGCAAGAGAGCAATAGGAGAGGAGGAACAGCTTGACCCTGGGATGGGCAAACTACAGCAGGATTGGCCGTCACATGACCTGCAAGAGAGCAATAGGAGAGGAGGAACAGCTTGACCTGGCTCCTCAATAGAGACTTGGTCTTTTTTTGCAGTATCCAGATGCAGCACTCCAAATTCCCACCCATCTTAGGCTGCCATCTGCCACATCGTACTCACACAGGTTCTGATTCCTCATTGACTGAAGACTGCTTAGCCAGCAGAGGAGAAGACTGAGCTTATGAAGACTGTCATCAAGTACAACTCCCAAGTCCATCTCATCTGAATTCTCTAAATGGCTCTCAAAAAAACCTGTCGAGTATACAAACAAGAAATACACGAAGGCGGGGTGATGGTTCATACTAAAGTCTCATCACGTGGAAGGCTGAGGCAGGAGGGTTGCTATGAGTTTGAGATCACCCTGGGCTACATAACAAGATTCTGTCTAAAAAGAGAGGGGGCGGGGAGGGAGGGAGGGAGGAAGATCACATCATGTTTATTATCCTGTGCAAAAGAACTCTGGATTAAAAAAAGAAGAAGTAGAATACTAAGACTGTATAAAGTGTGTCAAGCAAGGAGAACGAGGCTCATGGCTTCCCAGCTTTTGTTGAGGTGTTTTATGGTTTGTTTTTTGTCCCTTCTCTTCCCTGAGATGAACACAGACTAGGCTTCCCTCCAGTTGCTCAGGACCCCACTGTACTTCATCTTTGACCTTCCCCGGGGACCGCCACCCTCACTCTACACCAATAGCTTTTCTTTCTTAGTTTTTTTTTTTTTAATTAAAAAAATTGGTGTGTACCTGTTCTTGTGTGTGAGATGTGCTTGCACAGCTCAAGCATCCACCGCAATCATTTCGCTGAGTTATGTGTGTGTGTGTGTGTGTGTGTGTGTGTGTGTGTGTGTGTGTGTATTCACATGTGTGTGCACACTTGTGCGGAAGGGACCTCACACACTTGCGTGCTCAATCATGTGGAGTCCTCTACCATTCTCCATGTTACTCTTTGAGACAATGTCTGCCTTTGAATCTAGAGCTTCAGTGCCATTGTTTTTACTATGGTGCTGGGGATCAAACTCAGGCCCTTCTGCTTATGTGGCAAGCATTTTACAGACAGAGCCATTTCCCTGGTCCTCATTTGCTATACTTAAAGCAAATACTATTCCTTCTAAAAGATTTTTAATATGTATGTATAGGCCTGTATGAGTTCATGTGCATCCTGTTTGCAGGAGCTCAACTGAGGAGGTCAGAGGGCATCAGATCCCCTGGAACTGGAGTGACAGGTAGCTGTGAGTCACCAGAATGAGCTTGAATATACAAAGATCCACCTATGTAGATCAGACTGGCCTTGAACATACAGTGATCCACCTGTGCAGATCAGGCTGGTCTAGAACATACAGTGATTCACCTATGTAGACCAGGCTGGCTTAGAACATACAGTGATCCACCTATGTAGACCAGGCTGGCCTAGAACATACAGTGATCCACCTATATAGACCAGGCTGGCCTTGAACATACAGTGATCCACCTATGTAGACCAGGCTGGCCTTGAACATACAATGATCCACCTGCCTCTGTCTCTCAAGAGCTGGGAGTAAAGGCATGTGCTACCCCACCTAGCCTTAGGAAGTGCCCTTAATTGCTGAGCCATCTCTAGACTCCTTTTTACTTTTTTAAAGAGACCTTTTCTAGTGCTCTCTTCGGTAGCACATATACTAAACTTGGAATGATACAGAGAAGAATAGTACGGCCCCTGTGCAAGGATGACACACAAATTCGTGAAGTGTTCCATTAAAAAATAGACCTTTTCTAAAAATGGGATTTGATGAAAATTTCAAAAACAGAGTAAAGCAGGAATGCTCAAGCTAAGGCAAACACAGGACACACCAGCCCTACCTGTTAACCCCAGTGCTTGGAGCTCCAGGAACACAAAGACATTGAGTTGTAAAGCCAGAGCCATCCATAGTCATTTTCAATTACTTTCTTATAATCAAAACTTACGCATATAAAATCTCATTTCTTGAGTACTATTTCCAGAGCATTTACTCTTATTAGGTTGCCAGTTCATTAATTTATTCAGAAGTGTATGATAGTAAAACACAATTCAGATCCTACCAGAGAGTGTTTATATTTTAATCTTGTCCTCATAAGGACAGTGCCTCAAAGAAGTGATTCCATTCACATGACCCTGTAGGTATTTCCTGACACCTTCCAGGGGTGCATTTCCTGGGCCCCTTAAATGAGGGCTCCTTCCTACGGGGACTTACACTATACTAACAGGTCAGACACTTTTTGAAAAGAAACAGCTTTTCAAATAATACTTCAAAATATTAAATAACTAAAGGGAAGGTGTGTTGGTTTGTTTTGAGTCAGAGTCTCATTATGTAGTCCTGGCTGGCTTGGAATTGCTACTAGACTAGGCTGGCCTCAAAGTCTCAGAGAACCCCCCTGCCTCTGCCTCCTTGACTGCTGGGATTAGAAGCTTTATCCACCTTCCCCATCTTCACTGAGAAAAGACTCTTTTCTTTACTAAAGAGAAATTTTTCTCCCTGGTCCAATATAAAATAATCATTTAAAACTGTAAGAACACAAATTTAAGACGATAATAAATGTGGCAATTTTGATTTTGATCTTGTATTTCTCTGTAAACATGTCTATAATCTATGAATGTTTGTTGCCAAATTTTACATACACTTTAAGTGTGATTCCCCAATTCCTTTAAATAATTTTTTTGAAAGATGTTAATTGGGATTACTAGTCCTTGATCAAGCAGTTTTGTCTGTGAGCAGTAATTCTCCCAGCATCCACAGGGGGGCAGGAGATACCGTGTCCTACTGATGTCTGTAGCTAGGTGTGTGTCTGATACTGATTCTGGTATGAAAGCTATCAGAGCCAAGTCCCCACCAGACTCTCTCACGGCATGTCAAGAAATTCTCACTGTTTCAAAATGTTCCTCCCAGAAGAAAGTGCCAAAGAAGTGATTAGAGAATCTAAGACTGGAGACTTAAAATTCCATAGCAGTATTTCAAAGACTCAATGTGTAGTGTGGAAACCTAAAAGCAAATCTGGCAATAGTTTAGTTTGCTCCTTATAGTTTTACCATCACAACACACACACACACACACACACACACACACACACACACACACACACACACACACACACACACACACAGGCGTGCAGTGGGTGAGGAAACTGGAGCAATGGCCTTAGTGAAGCCTTGTTAACACGGGGTGGATTTCTTTTTAAAGCATACTTAGAGGACGTTTTAACGATAGGAAACGCTGGCTTAGGAGTCTGAAGGGCTTGACTCTTGGTTGTATTTCTGACTTGCTGGTGACCTCCAGCCCTCGGGTTGATTTGTCAGTGTGTTACTCACCTGTAAAATGATCACAATAGTCTTTTTGGCAAAGAGAACTTCCTTCACACAGATCCAAGGCTGGTAACAGTGAGAGGAACATCTGCCCTGAGGTAATCCTGAAGACAGGAGCCCACCCACATCCCTTGTGGTCCCTGACTTTTGTCTTTCTACATGACCATCTAGTCAGTTGAAGGGCTGTAAGTCACGGGCAATGGGAGGGCTGGCTTGCACTGCCTTGTTTCCTGTTTCCTGGTAACTGGCAGCAGATAATTGCTGTGGGCAGAGTGAGTGGAGATGGGGGCTGCCTTTATGAGCAGGAAACATGGCTACTGAACCCGAAGGATCTAAAACCATGACTCGTCATAACAGACACTGTGGTACCACAAGTGAAAATCATGACAACATAAAGTATGAATGTTCATTTCGCAGAGGGAAGGGATGCAGACAGACCACAGGAGGATGCATCCACTCTCCTGGATGTCACTTCACGGTCAGTGTGCAGGAGCAAGAGGCAATGTCGGCCAACAGGAAGCATGAGCAGGGAAGCAGCCAGACACAGGGAGAGCAGGGAAGCAGATGGACATAGGGAGAGCAGGGGAGCAGCCGGACACAGGGAGAGCAGGGGAGCAGCCGGACACAGGGAGAGCAGGGGAGCAGCCGGACACAGGAGAGCAGGGAGAGCAAGGGGAGCAGCCGGACACAGGGAGAGCAGGGGAGCAGCCGGGCATAGGGAGAGCAGGGGAGCAGCCGGACATAGAGGAGAGCAGGGGAGCAGCCGGACATAGGGGAGAGCAGGGAAGCAGCCGGGCATAGGGAAAGGTGAGGACCCAGGGGTGACTGGTGGTTTTCCAAAAGAAATGGCGAGAAGCTGCCGAGGGGAAGAGAGAGGGAGGAGAGAGAGGCAGGTATTCTGAAGGGGATGGGTTTGCTGTTAATGTTAAGTGCCCAGGGTGTCCTCTCTGGATGGCAGTACTCTGAGAAGGACATGTGCACTGAAAATGGAGGAGCATGAGCAGAGATGTCATTTTGTCAAAGTAGATAAATATCTGCCAAGTATTATTTAAAATTCCCGTTCCTCTCCTTTCACATCCTTAAGCTGGTGAAACAACAATAAATCATCTAGATCCCGGAAAAAAGAAGGACAGAGCTAGAGGAAGCACCTTCAAGTCCAAGACAGGTCGTGGCTTGGCATTCAGGAGCTAACTAACCATAGGGATATACAATGGGTGGGCGACCAAGGGGAAAACAGCCACACTAAACAGCAGCAAATAAGGGTACAGACTGAAGCAGTGTGATCTCGGGCCTCAGTTTCCCTTCCTGTAAAATGAAGATAATACAGCCCTGGACTCAGGCTCATTATGAAGATTAAGGGGAAACTGTTTGCAGACTTCATAGAGGCACGGCTGACAGAGGTTCCCTGTGGGTATTCTGCCATATCGAGGCGTGGAGGCAGGTGTCCAGGGTGAGAGGCATGCCTCTGACCTTAAGCAAGTCAGAGTAAAGAGACGGAAAAGCAAAACTGCCTCCCCTAGCGTGCTCTTGGGCCTTCAAGGTCCCAAAGAAGGGGGGAAAAAAGGCAAGGAGCAGAGTGGAGAGCCCACAGAGAAAGAGTCACCTCAGCTCAAACCCGGCAGCTTTCAGCTGGACACAAGGCATCGCACGGGTGGTACCAGAGCCTCTCCTCCCTGGATCCATCCTTGGCTGAATGGCCTTGGAAAAGTCACTTCTCTTTGAGTCTTTTTCTTTCTTTCCTCTTTTTTTAAATCCACGAAAGTGGGATGATTGCAGGAGGGCGTTTAAGGTTGGTGCTTGAGTACCCACCCCACCCCATAGAGGCTCTGGGACAACTCCTGCCTGGAGTGCAGTCTGAGAGAATTCAACCCTTCACCGCCAAGTGTAGCGGCGTCCAGGCTCCGGGAACCCGCGGGGCGGTGGGCGGGGAAGACACTGGGAATCTGGGGACAGATAAAGGAAACTCGTGATGGGGCGAGGCTGGGCTGAAAAGAAACAGATTGGGGTAGAGCTGCGAAGGGAGGGGTCTGGTTGTGGGGAGAGAAAGGGTGGGAAACAGAGAGTTGGGAGGACACCAGAAGAAGAAAAGCAGACCGAGGGGTGGCGGGGGTGTGATGGGGGTGGAGAAGAAACTTGGGAAAGAAGGAAGTCCTGAAGACAATAGGAAAGAGGAAAGGGGAAGTTTGGGTGCAGAAGAGAGAGGCAAGCCCCCAAGGGGCCAGAGAAGCCGGGGATCACAGCAAAGAGAAATGAAGCAGCTGGAGCAAGCGCCAGAGGTTGGGGTCTACGAGAGGAGAGGCTGGGGCCTGCAGGGGAGCGTAGCAGCTCTGAGCACCAGTCCAAACTCTGAAGACTGGTGGCCTTTGCCTGACCTCGAAGGTTGGGGAGAGACGCTGGTCTTTGTGGAAAGCAGCATCCTACCGAGAGAATGGAGCTGTGTGGGGCTGGCCCCCTGCCCTGGCTTCCCCGGCTCAGGGCTGAGCCCTGACGGAGTGCTAACGGCCCGCTAGGAGGGTGACCGGAGGGGAGAAGGTGCCACCACAGCGAGCCAACGCGCAGCCTGCGGCAGAAGCACCAGCTCCAAGCCATCTCTGGCCACCGCCTCTGCGACTTCCCGGGTCCCCGGGCCTCTGACTCCCAGGAAAGTGCGGGCAACCAGCCGGCTTGAACGGTCGGCTGCGCGGCGCTGCGGAGGGTGGGCTTGCCCGCCCTAGCTAGCCTGGCCCTGGTGCTGCGTGCGGGCTCTCGCTCCCCAGCCCGGGCGGGCTCTCGCTCCCCAGCCCGGGGACAGCGGCGCTCCGTTCCCGCTCGCCCCGCCAGTTCTCCCGACTCTGCGGGGCGCTCCCAGCTCTCACCTCGCACGCCTCCCGCGGCGGCGCTGCGCCACGCCGCTACCCCAGCCCACCGTGGGCCCCCCACTCCACACCTCCTGCCCGCACTACTGCCGCCCTCCTCCTCCCCCCCAGCCGCTCTCCCTCCCCTCCCCCCCCCGCGCCTCGTCGAGGGGCGGGAGGGGGCGTGGCAGGGCCGGGGTTTGTGTAGCTGCTACCCGGCTCCCCGCACTCGGAGTCTGCAGAAGGAACGCGGCCCCCGCCGCTGTCCAGCTGCTCTGTGCCTTTCGCGCCCAGCGCCGCCGCCGCTGTCGCCGCCGTCTCTCCGGGAAACTCAGCCACTCGCTCGCCATGGACACTCCTAGGGTCCTGCTCTCGGCGATCTTCCTCATCAGCTTCCTCTGGGATTTGCCGGGTTTCCAACAGGCTTCCATCTCCTCGTCCTCCTCCTCTGAACTGGACTCCACCAAGGACGCGCGGAGCCGCAAAGAAGGGAAGATGCCGAGGACGCCACAGGAGAGTGAGGAGGGCCGGACGCCCCAGGAGCACCAGCCGCGGCAGAGCGAACTCCGGCGGCGGCCGCCTGGACAGTCTCAGGGGCAGGAGCCTCCAGGCAGGGGCCCGCGCGTGGTACCCCACGAGTACATGCTGTCAATCTACAGGACTTACTCCATTGCCGAGAAGCTGGGCATCAATGCCAGCTTTTTCCAGTCTTCCAAGTCAGCTAATACGATCACTAGCTTTGTAGACAGAGGACTGGGTAAGTGGCAAAGAAAGCGCCCGACTCCTCTCCCGCTGGAGCGCCTCAGCCTGAGCGCTGCCCTGGCTCCCGCAGGAGGTTGCTTTTGTGAATTCCCTTCCCATTCTGGACACCTCCCCCTTTTTCTTTTCTCAAGCCCCAAATTCTGAGTGCAGCTGCAGATTTTGCTCCAGCCTGTAGTCCTCCCTACTCTCTTACTTTTCTTCCCTCTTTTTTCTTCTTTGTTTTCTCGTCTTTTGCCGAAAGCATCGTGGTGGTCACTGTTCTGGTAGCTAGAGGAGGAAGTGTAGCGAAAGAGAGGAGGCGGTCAAATAAAGGGAGGAGGTGGAGAACGTTAAGAGAAAGGACTGGGGGACCCTGTGGCCAAAGCTTGTGAGGGATGCTGACCCTAGAGCATCTGTGAGGGCGTTCGCAAGCCTGGAGCCTCCTGTCTCTCAAGGAAAAGCCAGGACATGGTAGTCAGTCCGTCAAGGCAGCGAGTCTAGGATCAGTGACTGGCAGTGCCTTGATCCAGCAGTCCTGTGGGTTCTCCTGGAGCCCTGCGCAAGGGTGTGGGGACATTCTGGTACCGTTCCCCCCCCCCTGATAGTTCTCAAGACACCTGATAGTTCTCAAGTCACAGTCCACAGGATGGGCTCAAACAGGGACCGCTGAAAGTGTGGGGTTCTTAAAGCACTACAGGAGTGTACACATCCACCTCAGACAGACAACGCTCTTCTCTCTGAGCATCTAGGGCACCCAAGCCTCATGCTCCGTGCCAGACAGAATGCACGGTCTGTAGGATTCTGAGCGTGCCCTCTTGCTCTCATCGCTGATGACCAAAGTCTTCCGATTAAACCTCAGATACTGGGGAAAGTTCCACCGGCTCCCAGAGAGGAAAAAAAAATCAGAAAAAGCAGGAAAGGGTGAGAGAAAAGGGAAGGGACGGTGGACAGAGAGGAGGGTACTGAGAAGGTGAGAGGCGCTAAGAGATTTAGGCAGCCAGTTGCTTCCCATACTCCCAGACTTAGCTTCGGTTGTTCCTAAACCTGCAGGTTCAGGATCAGTGAAAGTATCCAGAAGCCCCAAAGTCCCGGGATTGGGCAGAGGGAACTGGTCAGCTACATCTACCCACCTTTATGGCTCTCACATTCTCGAACCTTTGCAGAGTAGGATAATGTCCCCCTCTGCCACCTGCCCCAAGCCTTACTCCGTGTCCAGCCACCGGCCTTCCCTCGAAGCTGCTTCCTTCTCAGCCAAGGTTCTGGCCCCGCCAGGTAACGCAGCTGCAATCCGAGGTCAGCTGGGTTATGAGCTGCTGAAAGGTCTCCACGGCAAATTAACGCCGCCGTATTTTATGATGATTTTAGGAATAATAAAGTCACCTTTCCAAAAACACGTGGCTTCTTCGTATTGCTGCTACTAGGTCTTGGACCTGGGTAGCGCCAGCTCCTTATCGCGTTGCAGCGCGGTTCTCCCCCTGCAACTTCTCTGTTAACTTCCCAGTGCCTCTAATACCATCGCCAAAGCAGAGGCGATAGAAAGTCAGAGAACAGTGCTAAGGGAAGAAATCCCAGAGGCCTAAACTAGCAGGCAATTTGGTACTCTCTTCTTTTCCCGGGAAGTGACAAGTTCCCCTCTCCTTCCCCAGGCAGGCACCCTAAATGGTTCACAATACTCCCTGAGAGTTGGCACGGAACCAAGGGGCACTGTAGGCTCTTCCAAGGTATCTATAGATGACTTTGGAATTTCGGCAAGCATGGAAGGCTGTCTCTGGGGCCCCTAGACCTTCATAGACTCGAGCACTCAACAACCCTTGTTTGCCCTGTGACGTCCATACAACCTAGAGCCCATGCACGGTGCTGGGAACCCCCAGGCTCCTCGAGTACTGGATGGGGTCTGGGGAGTGGAGGAACACTCTTCTCTGGCCATCCACGATTGTGAGGTCAGCAGGATTGTGGATTTAACCTCAGAATGCGTTGGGCATAGGGCTGCCAGAGGTCCCTAGTTCAGAGCACCAAGACCCTGGACCGTAGCTTCAGAGGCTCTGTCTCCTCCTCACCCTCTAAGTTCGAAGGAAAGCTAGGACACTTGGAAGGCTGTGCTGCTTGTGGCAAGTCGCGCGGGTGTAAAGGAGCTGGGGGGGGGGCAGAGAGGGACTGGAGGGGTGCGCGGAGGAGGGGCTAGATTGTTGGCTGCAGCCCCAGCTTGATAAAGGGAAAACCTCACTTTCCCTCTCCCTGATTTTGATTTGATGTGTCACCGGCGGTGACCTCGGGTTGGACCTTCCGGGGCTTGCTTAGCATTGGGCCCCTGATTGGAGTGTTACGACTCAGCGATCTAATTGAGGGTTCATGTCATAACACATCAAACGGTGTCTAGTCTCCCGTGATGGAAGGGACCCACTAACCGCGCATCCCCGGCTTCTGGAGAGGACTTCCGCCCCTCTCGCGCGGGGGTTCTTAACGTGCCAAACTCTTCAGCATCCCCTCCCCCAATCCCTGAGTGGGTAGGCAAAAAAAGAAAAGGGCCAGCCAGGAGAGGAGCCGGTCGTACTAACTTGGCGCCTTGCCTAGGGAAAGTTTAAATCGCCACAGAGTGGTAGGCTGGGATCGGAGGAGCCAGGGTCCCTCTAGGGGATTCACAAGCTCCAAGAGACTCACACAGAATTAGTTAAAGATCTTGCTCACCTGAGAACCTAAGAGTTATACCTGAAGCTGGCATTTGAGATTGGAGGGCAGTAACACACCCCGCGCCAAGTGAGGAAAGAGAGCTGTGACTCCACAGAAACAGCATGGCCTTCACGACTACCCTGAGAGCTGCTCCCTGTTCCTGGAGTCCCGAAGGAGGCCTTACTGCAGGCTTTGAAAATGCCCTGGAAGAGTAAATAACAATAGCCAAGATAGACTGACCTTTTATTGTGGGCCAAGTACTGTACTAAAAGCTATGCCATGAATGAGCTCACTTAATTCTCGGCTACCGTTGCTGCACTGCTTTAGAGGTGAATTAAGGAAGACAGGGAAATTTAGTTGCTCAAGGTCACACAACTGGTGAGAGATGAGATTCTAGACACAATACTAAAGCAGGACACTATACGGACAGGGTAAAGACAAGGGGCTTTCTAAGAACTGTGGTGAGATGCAGAAGGAAAAAAATAAATAAAAGATTTCGTTTTTTGGCTTAACGTTTTTCTGTGGTCCTTAAAGATCCAATTAGTAGTTCTTATGGAACTTTGGATGCAAGGATCTGAATACGTATCATGCCTGGTTTCCTCTTGTGTTTGTTTAGTAGAAGTGTTAACTACTTTATGGATGATCTTTTAACATGCTTTCATGTCGTACTTCAAAAATTATTTTAGAGAAGTAGAGAAGAGAAAGGATGTCTGTGCACTGGTGGGGAGCTGAGAACACAGGATCAGAATGAACCAGGTTAGACATCATGGTATCATAAAGATCAGTAGTTCCGGATTCCTAGACTCCCAGCCCTGGGATATGGTCAAGGCAGACAATTAGAACTTAGGAGGGAAGGTGGAGAAAAGGCAAAAAGAAGAGACAGACAGACACACACACACACACACACACACACACACACACACACACACACACACGGGGGGGGGTGGAGGGAGAGAAGGAGTGAGGGAGGGAGGGAGAGAGAGAGAGAGAGAGAGAGAGAGAGAGAGAGAGAGAGAGAGAGAGAGAGAGAGAGATATCCTGCCTTGCAATTTACTTCTAAGTGCCAAAGTAGAAAAGAAAAAAGAAAAAACTCTCAAGGATTCAAAGAAGAGGGAAAGGCAGAAAAATTGAGTCTGAGAATACTTCTGTGGGCCAGGTTTCCCAGAGCCTTTGAATTAAGAACAGGGTCTAGTGTTGTGCTGCTGTTACAAGCCCGTTTACAGAAACAAGACTGCAAAGAACAGATAACACCACACAGGAGAGGGAAGTATCTTTAGGGGCTGGGTAGCCTTATAGGTGAGTCCAGGCGAGTCTGCTTCTGGTTGCTTACTAGTTTGTCTGGTTATCTTCAGTTCAAAGATTACAAGGAGGCAGCGGAGTGCTAGGCACAGACCTCGGAGAGGGGGGCATTCTAGAGCTGCGGAGATTCCTGCTATTGAAGTTTGCCGCCGCCGCCGCCGCCGCTTCCCTGTTTCCCTCCCGTTGATGCAGAGCGGTGGGTTTCTGCGTGGAGTCATCAGCGCGGCGGCGCTAACACTTTTGCCTGGACCCTGTTGTCGTTGGCAAACGGAAAATGAAATATAAGCAGGGAAGTATTTTAATGGGGATGGAGGGAATTCGCAACTGTTAATTATTTGGTGACCTTGTATTCGATTTGTTTGAGTCCCTTATAAAAACACTAATTCATACCAGACGGCCAAGTGAGGAAGCTGGGCAGAAGGTTCCAATCTAGGCTTTATTTCCCCGGAAAGAGAGAACAGCCTTGGAAAGGGCTTGCTAAGCGTGCAAGTGTGTGTTTGAGGGGTGCCAGCAGAGGACTGGGCACAGGCTGGATTTGTGGTTCAGGCTGAAGGATCTTCCCTAGCTGGGTTAACCAGAGATCCTGGGGAAAGTCCCGGGGGAAGACAAGGAAGTTTTAGGCTCCAAAGTTTGTCTTACTCTTCCAGTTGTAATGATTCAGGTACATTTAAGGCCACAAGCCAGCCTATAGGCTTGTAGCTCAAAGCTCAACTCTGTTTATGTCTCCATGTGCTTAAAGTCCACCAAAAGGGAAAAGCAAGATGCTAAAAAGACTAGAATCTTGTGGGGCCAGAGTGCAGGTTGCAGGAGGATTCTCAGCCAGAAAGGCTTATCTGAGGACATCAAAGGTTATCCCCCTCTCTGGAGGCTGGAGGCTTTGGGGCTTTTGCCCAGGGTGCAGTGGCTGGTGGGGGAGGGGGAGGGAAACGTGCTCACACACCTCCTTCATCTCTGCACATTAAAAAAAAATTACCGAGCCATGGACCCTATAGGTTTTTGCATTGTCCCTTTCCTAAGTGAATTAGAACCCCAAAACCATCCTTTCTGACCAGAGCACCTGCCCCTGGATCCTCTGGGAACTGAGAACGCTGGTCTTGCATCAAAAGGAACTTGAGTGTAAACTGTTTCCCCTACCAGGAGTTTTGGGGTGCTAGCACTCCTCATCCATAGACAGATGCCTTCTAGGGGCTGTGTGGTTTCTTTGGGGTGGGGGCAATGATAGAAGTATGGCAGAAACAGGAAGTTTTGCTTCCTGACAGACTGCCGCTTGCATCAACTGACCTTGAGCAATCCAACCATAACTCCTGGGTGCTTTCAAGTACAATAAAAGGTATTAGTTCAAAACCCCTTCGCTATTGAATAACCTGGCACCAACTACTATTTTGTGGGATCAGAGACAAGAATGGTGTGAAGTCTTTTGGGTATGGAAAGCAGGAGTGAAGACCCGTTGCAGAAATCCTTTGACACACCCAGTCTAAACCCTGTATGTTTTTGAAGTTCAGTTTGGGTTAAATGCTGTCTTCTGACTACTGGAATTAAATAGGTTCCAGTTGCTCTAATGGGTCCTAGGGTCACATTCTATTTTCAGGTACACCCATTGGTACTGCTCAGAGTGGAGAGTAGGTCCACTTTCCGGTAAGGGGCTACAGGAGCTTAAAGGACAACTGGATGCTGTTTGGTGGAGGGAAGCTCTGGGCTGTGCAGTTAGAGCCTGGCGTCTGCTTCTGGGCAAGGCTTAAGGATCAGAGTGGGCAGTACAAGTACAGAGAAAGGCTGGTCTGTGGCAACAGTTGGTGCCCACTGAGAATGAGGAGAAAGGCAGAAGGCAGGAACAGGGCAGGAAGAAGTGGTGTTCATGTTTTGCCTCTAAGGGAGATGAGTGGTCCAGCTGCTGCCCACTTCCCAGTATACCTGAGCTTGGAAGCTCCTGGGGAGGAAGCCTGAAACAAGCAAACAACAAACAAACAAAGAAACAAAAACGGACTGTGGCCTGCAGCTGACACTAGGATTCTCATTTTGTTACAAATTTGAAAGTTGGAGCAAGATTAGCAACTTGAGTAATCTCTTCTTCAGAGACAGCACCTTGCCCAGCACATCAGAGAATGTTAAGGAGGCTTCTCCAAAGCATCAGGCTTAGGTACTGGGAATGCAAAGGTCTGCCCACCATCCTGTGTCCCTTAGAACTTGGGCCTTCACCTACAGTTACAGGGTCAGTTGGGAAGAGAAACTGCATAAAACATCCACTTATTTTCTCTTTTTGAGCCTAAGCCCACAGTCCTAGGACCTGGGTGGAGTTTCAGATTCTACTAGGAATGCAAGACCATGACCTCTTACCAGGAGATGTGTTACTTTCACTGGGTTTTTGTACATCACTCCCTCACAGGCAGGAAAAGCCTGCTCCACCAAATCAACTCAGCCCTGTTCCTCAGGAAAGAGGTGCACCTTGGGTCTCTGTGGCACTGGCTGTTCCTACAGTTTACAAAAGAGGGGTGGGAGCTGGGAGAGCTGGCTGGAAACCCATTTGGTTTTGATCTGCTGTATGTGGTTAAATTAAGATTTGAGCTGCTGTGGCTGGGAGCCCAGGGTAAGATACTGGTGAAAAGACAAAAGCCAGGGCAAGTGTCCTTGACTTTGGTCAGTCAAGTCTGTGACCAGAAGAGATTTTAAACAACTTAGCTCCAAAGTATATGTTTCATCTGTCGAGACAAAACCAGGCTTCTGTTGGCTGTGCTGAGTACTCAGAAGAGAGCTGGTTTTTGCATTCCTAGCTGCCCAGAAATTAGCAGGATTGAGTTTGGAGTTACTACATTTTAAGCTGGGCTGAGGATCAGTGGCTCAGTTTCAGTCCAGTGAGAGAAGGCTCCCCTCCTGAGCTTCACTGCTTCCTATTGAAACAGATCTTGGTACCGGCATTGGGAGTTCTCTGCAGGATCCAGGCAGGTGACCAGATCATTAACCAAGGAGCCTACCAGACCTAGGTTTATGTGAGAAGAAAAGCATAGATCCACCATACAAAATCAGAGAATTTGTGAATGGTTCCCAGAGCGTTCTGGAGGTTAGAAGGGACAAAAAAGCTGAAACACAGGGCAAATTGTCAGTGAAGGCATCAAGGAGGTGAACAGACTGAAGAGATGGGCCAGTTAGAGTGAGAGCAGTACCTCCTCCCGACAGAGCCGACCAGGTGGTCTTACTATTGACAGACGCTGCATACCACCATGAGTGCTGCAACCCAGGAGTCCATTTCTATGCCTCCTTCCCTCAACATGGGAGTAGTTTTGTGTGTTTGTTTATTTTTAGGTACACATAGGGAGTGTCCTTATGTCCTACCTGTGACTGGTTCTGCAGACAGATTACACCCTACAAAATGTGCCAGAGAGAGGAAAGTGCAGGCTCCTCAGGGCTGCATTTGCCCAGCCAGGTAGTTATGGACTAATGCACAGCCTAACACTGCCTTGCTGCCTGTTAAAAGAATGGTTCAGTCTTTAATGAGGTTGGAATGGAGGGCACTGGTCATTGGGTGCTGAGGAAGAGAAGGTGGCGTAAGTGACGTGAAAAGGTAGAGAATGGTCAGTATAGTGCATTCTAAGGCTGCTGTCACAGAAACCTTGTCTTTAGAACTCAGATGGCAGGGGGAAGACATTGCTCTTGTTGCCCAACAATGTTTCTCCTCTACTCCTAGAAATCTTGTGGAAAGAGCTGGACCATTCTTCAAGGAGGCTGAGAAGATGATAAATACATCTCTTCCTATCCAAATGTAGGCCACTGTAGTAAGGTTGGCTGCAAGTTTCCATGTGCCATGTGATGCCCTAGGTGTCTTGACTCTGAGCTTGCCAATGATCCTGCCAGATCTATAGGTGATTCTCCCACTTTGTAGCTGAGGCTTATGAGGCTGGTAAGTCATGTGACCAAAACACTAAGTCACAGATAAGGATTGAAATAAACTGCCTTTCAGACTCTAAATGGTCACACATTGTATAACATCCTCAGAAGTTTCTCACATCTTGTATTTGTCCCTTCCATGGCCCTATGAGCTGCCATCATTATGTCCACTTTGTAGAAGAGAAACAAGATTTGTTTGTATATTGTCTTCCGAAAGTCATGGTGTTGGTGATCTCTCAGCTATACTGCTTAGGAGATGGATGGCTCTTGGAGAACAGTGTTTCCCCTCCTTCCTGGTATGAGCAGTGAGGAAGAGCTGGAATCCTCTCAGGGTTTTCCCTGTGCACAGAGATCAGGGTTGTGTTCAAGGTGGTGACACAGGTACAGGGGCTGAGTTGCCAGCTTGGCCATCCACTGTCAAGCTCCCTGGGGTTTGATTTGTAACAATACTTTTCTAAGAGGTGAATTTAGAAAGTCACTTTATTATTATTTTACTGTACAGAATAACGGGCTTGCTGTGACATCTTTATATATGTACTACTGCACTTTCCTCAGCTCCTTCCTTGTCCTGTATTTCCAACTCGCCTGTCCCTTCCATACATGCAGTCCTCTTTCCGTCTCATGCCTCAGATACATCTTTATAAATTCCAGAAATGGAGAAAACATGGAATATTTATCTTATTCTCCTGGCATTACTTCTCCTGCTTATCGCTTTTTCCTCACAGGTGGTTTTTTAAAATACATTTTTAAAATTTTTAGTTGACATAATATTTACATATATTTATGGGGTACAATGTGAAATCTTAACTTACACACACACACACACACAACACACACACACACACACACACACACACCACAATGTGTAACCATCAGCTCACAGATGGCTATGAAGATTTACATAAGCTGAGGATTGAGATTGTGCCCAGCACATAGTAAGTACTACATTAGTGTCTGCTATGACAACCATTGTTGTTCTGGGTGGTCTACAATAGTTCTGGGGTCAAGTGAGAACATGCACAAGATCTGTGTCAGTTTGCTCCCAACACACTTTCTTTTTCTTCTTTTTTCTTCCTTCCTTCCTTCCTTCCTCCCTCCCTCCTCCCTCCCTCCTCCTCTCTCCTCTCTCTCTCTCTCTTCTTTCTTTTTTGGTATGAGTGCTCTGTCTGCATGTATGCCTGCAGCCAGAAGAGGGTATCAGATCCTGTTATAGATGGTTGTGACCTACCATATGGTTGCTGGAAATGAATTTAGGACCTCTGGAAGAGCAGCAGTGCTCTTAACCTCTGAGATATCTCTCCAGCCCCCAAGACATTTTCTTAGTGAGAATGTTTAGCAAAGGGCCAGAGTTTGCAAGGATGAGATCTCAGCTGCCAAGGAGGCAGCTGTGTCATAGGGGCACAGTAACTAGGCCAAGCATAGAATTGTCCACAGGCCTTCACACACCATAGGGAGGGACTTCCTGAGTACAGCCTGATACTTCAGGTTGGTGCTGAATCTCAGACCCTCAGAAGTGACTCCGGACACATCTGTGAAGTCTGAGCTTGGACAATTTTCCATTTAATAAAGAAAAGGGTGACCCATCCTGGGGAAACTGAAGCCCAGTCAAGTGTTGATCACATTGAGGCCTCAAAATGAATGGTGCAGGCTTCCTCCCTCTCTTCCACTGCACAAATAAGGCCCATGTAGAGGGGTGTGTCCTAAGAGCTGGGGGTTTCTCTTGGAACTAGCATGATCCATTGCCAGTTGCATGATGTTAAGCTAAGTCTTGGCGTTCTGAAGTTTGTTCCCTGTAACTGAATAGAACAGTGGAGTAGAACTTGAATGCTTGATGAAGGGGCCTGAGAGATGACATCAAATTTATGAGTTCCATGAGTGTCCAGTTAGCACCCAAAACTACTTCCAGTCTACAATAAGCTGGAAGCCAGGAAAGAGGCTTAGTCTCAAGAGTACTGAGTGTTCTTTGCAAAGATGGATTATTGATTATCTGTTCACCCCAAGACCTAATCCTACTTAGGGTGTGTGAGTGGAAAGGTCACATAATCTGAGCTTTCTGAGCTGTAGACTAACTACAGGTTTATGCCTCTGCAAGACACAGGAGACATGGCCAGGCCATGGAGGAGGTTGCTGGAGTCTGACCAGCATCCCATTCAGAGTCTCAGTTAATTTATAGAATGAGAAACCAATCAATGTGTGAAGGGCCTGTTGGACCTTTGAGAATCACACATACACTCTTGGTTCTGGTCACTGGAAAAAGCAAATCCAATTTGAATCTTCAAGAGGGACCTAAGCTGTATAAGATTCTAGTGATGTCTTGGGAAAACACAGTTCTGGTCCTTCCTCTCTGCAAGTTTTTAGAAATCCTATGCAAGCTGGCTGGGAGGCAACCCTTAGGGAGAATTAACTTGAGGGTACCAAGGAATATGCTGCCTTGTATACTAAGCTCATGACCCCAACTTTTCCTCTCCATTTTAGCATTTGCCTCTAGAGTCCTTCATTCATTTTTGTGGCTACTTTAGCCTTGGGCTCTTGCCTTTCTAAGGAAGTTCCCTTCCTATAATTGCTCCCCATCCTTCTTTTTAAATTATAAGCCCTGTACTAGGAGCTATTGATGATGTAATCATAGTACTACCAGGGGAAGGTAGGAGCATGGAGAATTCCACTCCAGCCTACATAGACTGGACTACATAGGATACCTTTTCACAAAACAGTTAGACAAACAAACAAAACCCCAAACACCCCACATGGGAAGCGTCAGTATGAGGTTTGCCTGTATTATTGAATTATTGTATTATTGCCAATTTGCTACATGTGAAGGATTTTCTTCAGTTACATCTGACTCCTCTTCTTCCTCCTCTTTTTCTACTCATGTTCCAGGGAAAAATGAAAAAGAAATCTTTGCAGTTGTATCTTGAAAAATTTGTGAGTCCAATACTCAAGAACACGGAGTTAACTGAAGTGGGAGCTGAGCTGTTACTGATTAGTTTTGATGAAATGGAAGTGTCTTGTGGTGAATTATTGACCATTTTCCAATTTAGAGACTAAAGCAGAGAACTCATTTTTAGGAGAGAAAGTGCCATAGATTTAGAAACCATAGTGCACATTTATACATGGAATGGAATTATATGATGACATCACCTGTATTTATATACGATTTACTAGGGGATGAGGAGTGTGCAAGGCAGTGCAAAGGACAAGATTCCTGGCCACAGGTGACTCATGCAGCTTGGCCAGGCTTCGGGTTGCCAGGTGAGCTGGTAGAGGGTTTGCAGAGTAACTGTGCATGGTGGTCTCTGCATTCCAGACCCTTGGTATGCCTCTTCTTGACTATGTCTTTTGCTGGCATAGGGCTCCAAAGCAGGTTCAAACATGTGGGAATGTGGACTGGAGGGCATCTGTAGAGAGCAGCTACCTTCTTGAGTCCTCTGCTCAGGAGTCAGAGAGAGGCTCTGGAGACTTGTTGAGAAGGCACGTGGATGAAATTATCAGAAGAATATGAGAGTGGTTATATGAACTAGAAGGATTCTAGAGAGAGATGGCATGGCCTAGTGGCACTGCCTTGGATCCCGACAGTTGGGTGCTTTGCTGTCTCTACTGCAGTGATTCTTCTCCCCAAACAATGGGAAATCAAATCCCTACCTATATCAGTGGTTCTCAGAGTGAGTCCCTGAGCCATCATCAGAATCAGCATCATCTGAATGTTTCTAGAAAGGCAGCCCCAAGCCTCTGAAGCCTGAGATGATGTTTGTCTCTAACAAGTTCCAATGAAATATTCATAATGCTAGGTTATTTTTTTTTGTATTTGGTGTGTGTGTGTGTGTGTGTGTGTGTGTGTGTGTGTGTGTGTGTGTTATTAACAATCACTGACCTAGACTGAGCTCCAGGTTCCTGGACCCAGAATTCTGGTCCTTACCCAGATGGTCCAGGCAGCTTCTTTCCCAGCATTCTCAAGAGAGGCTCATACCTCTCATGTGTGTGTTTGCCTGGGATGTGTGACTTGTGAACTTGGGTGACTGTAAGTGCCCAGGTAGGACCCTTCAATCATGAGGTAAACTAATACAGGAAGAAAGGGGAACAGATAGAGACAGAAGGCCATATTTGCAGTCTTTCTTGGGTCTTAGAATTGTTTTTGTAGGATAGTTTTGTAAGGGAGGTCACCAGACAACTCAAGGTTGAAGCATCTTCAGATCTTCAGGTCTCTACAGATGCCCATCTCAGCTTGACTCAGCTGTACAGACTAACCATTTATTAGCTTACTCTTAAAAACAAAAAAAATAAGGGGAGCAAAAGAAGGATGCTCTCTCCATATTGCAGGAGAGGTAAAGAAATGAATTCTTTGTAACTGCCCATGTTCTCTAGACAGCAACCAGGTATATCAAACTATGACAACAGAGATGGAAACCATTTCCCAAGGGAGGCCAGGATTTATTCCCAACAAACTCTATGAATGCGGTTTTGTCTGTACCCCTACCTTTAGCCCCTAACCACTCCTGGTTGCTTCCAGAATTCCATATTTGGCCCTAGTGCTGAGGCAATGGGACTCATGCTAAACACTCAAGCTTGGGAACTAAGTAGATTTAAACGTTGCCCCTGACTTCATCACTTATTTTAGATAATTAATTCCCCAGGTCTTGATTTTCCCACCATAGAAATGGGAACAGTACTTACCTACCCCATCACATTATGCATAGGAAGCAAGGTTAGGACGGTATCAGCCCTCACAACACTGCAGCGTGTGTCTGCAGTGTGTCTTCCCCTTCACAGCCTGGACGAGGACAGGGGCAGGAAAGTGAAGCCTAGGATGACAAATACAAAGATCTGGGCCATGGCTAAGCACCCTTGTCAGACACAGCTTTCTACGAGGAAGAGCAAGTGTGTTAACTCCCCACTGGTTGTTTGAAGGTCTTGGCTTCCATAAATCAACTTCCTGAGGCAGCTTTCCCCTTTCCACCCTCTCTAACCCTCACAACTCTTTCTCAGGTGGAGGCCTGTGCCGCAGAGGCAGCGGGCCAGCAGTTAGCCCAGAGTGCTGGCTGGGTGTGGCTGAGGTTCCAGAGCCAGCATCCTTGGGTTATATGTCCCCAGGCTCCATCTGGACAGGCAGTGAGGGCTGGACTGGACCGGGTCATACTTTTTCTATTGAAATTGATGCAAACTTTAACTAGCTTCTGGAGAGAGCAGAGGCTTTGGGGATTCTTGTAATGCTGGGTTGTAACATTCTGTGGAAGGCGGCCCAGGAGAATCTGCTTAGCTTTCCGCCTTGCACATTGAAGTGATGTTGGCTGCGTGCACAAATGTGTCAGAAAAGGAGTCTAATTTTCCCTTCCTCCTAAAGAATTTGCCTTGGAATTTAAAGTCTGCCAGTCTGTGTGTGTCACAAATATCTTTTTCTCACTTGTAACCGAGAGAATGAATCTTTGGGATTCATTGCAAAAACAGAGCATCAGATTGGATGGTGGGGCAAGGGGTGGGGCCATGCCACGCCTGTGACTAGGTATCCCTGTCTGAGGGTTTCTCTTTCCAGGAATGCCTGTTTCCCTTGTGCTGAAGATCTCAGTGGGCGTTAAGTCCCGCGGGCTAGTTTGTTCATCGCTTCGTCTCCACTTCTGAAAGCTGTATCACTCTTTCATCTGTTGGAAGGAGGGAGGAAGACTGGAAAAGAGAGGAGTGGCACAGCAACCCTTCATTCAGTCTGCATCATGCTGGGCCCACAATGTCCCCACAACCCTGTGTGGAGGGTAGCAACCCGACCTCGGACTAGTGGGTTTATAGAAAGCTGTACCTATAAATCACGTTTGGCGTCTAAAGGAAAGAGGGGTTCACAGTAAGCACACAAAGGGCTTCATGCTCAGGTCTGTTCTTAGATACCTAATCAATTAGATAAGCAGACTCTGTCACTTTAAAGGCAAATTGAAAATCACTGTTCTACAAGTTTCTCACCTATTGACCTGCATATACACTAGGTCACCCATGGCCTGGGTCTGGGGTAAGCAAGGTCTTGCTATTGTCTTTGCTTCTATGGACTGGTGAAAGGGTGTCTGGGTGGTTGGGGAAGAAAGACCGCGTCACAAATATAGATGGGAAAATTGTAGATAATAAGCCAAGGTCCCGAGACAGTGGCCCAGGGAGGCTGCTTTGGATCAGGGTGGTTTGGGATGGCCACTTGGAAGAGGTTACATCTGAGGCAGTAATGATGAGATCCCGTGGACAGAAGTGCTGGGGAAGCGCAGCCCAGGCTTGCGACCACAAGGGCATATTAGTGGTTACACACCCGTTGAGGGGGAGCCCAGGGACAGGAGTACAGACTTCTGTCCCAGGCAGCAGCTGAGCTGAAGAAGGGGTCCTGTCTGGTGGGGTTCCTCCCCACGCAGTGTATGGTCCAGGCGGTGAGCCTGGGGTGGTTGGGCGGCCGAACTGGACTCCCTGGCTGCCTGCCCCTCCTTCCCACTTCCTTTGGGGACTGCTGAAGAGCACCGGGCTGATCTCTCGGTAAGTGAAACTGACTGTAATTATTTTTTATCTCGCAGACGATCTCTCGCACACTCCTCTCGGAGACAGAAGTATTTGTTTGATGTGTCCACACTCTCAGACAAAGAAGAGCTGGTGGGCGCAGAGCTGAGGCTTTATCGCCAGGCATCCCAGCACCCTGGGGGTCACCGGCCCGACCGCTGCACGTGCAGCTCTTCCCCTGTCTGTCCACACTGCTGCTGGACGCCAGGACCCTGGATCTTCAGGGGCCAACCCAGGCCGGCTGGGAAGTCTTCGACGTGTGGCAGGGCCTGCGCCCTCAGCCGTGGAAGCAGCTGTGCTTGGAGTTGCGGGCAGCCTGGGGAGAGCTGGACGCCGGGGACACCGAGGCACGAGCAAGGGGTTCCCAGCAGCCACCGCCCCTGGACCTGCGGAGTCTGGGCTTCGGCCGGAGGGTGCGGCCGCCCAAGAGCGCGCCCTGCTCGTCGTGTTCACCAGATCCCAGCGCAAGAACCTGTTCGCGGAGATGCGCGAGCAGCTGGGCTCTGCGGAGGCTGCGGGAGCCGAGGGGTCATGGCCAGCGCCGTCGGGCGCCCCAGACGCCGGGCCTTGGCTGCCCTCGCCCGGCCGCCGGCGGCGACGCACCGCCTTCGCCAGCCGCCACGGCAAGCGACACGGCAAGAAGTCCAGGCTGCGCTGCAGCAGAAAGCCCCTGCACGTGAATTTCAAGGAGTTAGGCTGGGACGACTGGATTATCGCTCCCTAGAGTATGAGGCCTATCACTGCGAGGGCGTGTGCGACTTCCCGCTGCGTTCGCACCTGGAGCCCACCAACCACGCCATCATCCAGACGCTGATGAACTCCATGGACCCGGGTTCCACCCCGCCCAGCTGCTGCGTTCCTACCAAATTGACTCCCATCAGCATCCTGTACATCGACGCGGGCAATAATGTGGTCTACAAGCAGTACGAGGACATGGTGGTGGAGTCCTGCGGCTGCAGGTAGCGGTGCCGCCCGCTGCTGGGCCAGGGACCATGGAAGGAGGCCTGTCTGCGGATGCGGAGAGGCGGAGCAGGAGCTGGCCTGGAAAAGGCCACAAGTGGGGACAGCGTGAAAGTAGGCGCAGTGGACAAGGAGGCAGCCTCAGCCTCCCAGAACCTTCCACTCGCCAACCCAGAAGCAGCTAAGGGTTGCCTGGCCAGCCTGGAAAGACTAGACAAGGATTCTTTCTTTTCTTTTCTTTATTATTGTGGCTTTGGGTTTTGTGTCTCCTTGGTTTTGATAGGAGATGGAAGGAGGAAAGATGCGTATCTGTTCACAAGTGTTTTGTGGGCTGGGGAGGCGGAAGGAAACGCGAGAGAAAGAGCCATCACTTTGTTCACATCTCAGAATGGTTGCTTTTTCCTAAGTAGGGTCTTTGGGCCTTTTCCAGTCACATCATAGCTGACACCCTTGGCTTCTGCACAGGAAGTATTAGGGGAGTTGGCTAAAGAAATATGGGAGTCGGGAGGGGTCTTGCCCTTAGAGAAGCTTGAGAGACGGGGGCCCAAGCTGCCTCCTTCTCTCTTTTGTGCACTCCCATGAATTTATCGGCTCTGTGCTGGCCTCAAGCAGGACAGGGAACTGGAGTTGCCACCGCTGTGGACTCAGGTCTCCGGATGCCTTGACGGTTGCTGGTGGGGAAAGGAGTTGGTATGGATGGAATGACAGGAATTAGTCCCTGTGGAACCCCGTGAAGGATAATGAGAAACCGCAAGGCCTAGCTCTGACCGGGTGACAGGGAGGTGCAGGACCCAAGGCTGCAAGTAGCCCACCCCAAAGATCGTTGTCATTCATGTCTGTTTCTCATTGATTTCTTTAAACAGAATTTGTCAAAAATTCCAGCACCTCCTTCTAAGGCAAAGACTTTTTTTTTTTTTTTTTTTTTTTTTTTTTTTTTTTTTTTTTTTTTTTTTTTTTTAATGGCGAGGGTGGGAACTCTATAATTAAGGTAAGAAGGAAAGAGGAGGCGGGAAGGACCTAAAAAGTGGAAGCGCTCTTCAGGAGGGGAGATGGTAGCCCGCAGGAGGATGGAGATAAAGGGCCAGGCCCCAAGCAGGGAAAGGATGAAAGGGCCAGGAGCCTCTGCCTCTGAAGTTTCTAAAAAATTAAGACCCTCCCCTCTTTCTGACATTCCTGAGAGATTACCAGCCAGCAATAGCCCAGGGCTCCCCTAGAGAAATGTTTTAAATTGTAATTACCAGTTAGGTGGTTTTTTTTTTTTTTTTTTTTTTTTGTTTTTTTTTTTTTTTTTTTTTTTTTTTAAGGTAGTAATGAGATACTGTGAAGAGTCAAGTGTTACATTGAGCTTGGGGTGGAAATTGGGGTACGGGCAGCAAAGAAACCAGAAGGAGCAGAAGAAAGCACACAGGGAAAAACCTGTTCCCAGGTGGTCAAGACCTCATCCTTCCCCAGTCTGGACCAGGATTCTTTTCAAACATTACCCATGCAGAGGCCCTTTGAGAAGTAAGCTTCCTCAGCCTTGTTGTGGAATAGTTTAAACCGAGAAAGGTGTGTTCATGTTTGCAGAATGTTTTGGGGTGCCCTGACTGGTTTGTTCTCTCCCTGTCTAAATCTGTTGCTTGTCTGGTTCAGAGATCTACAGACTGTCGAGGAAAGGGTGGAAATGCTAATGCATGGTAATATAAAATGGTAAGCGAGAAAAGACAAGACTTGTCCAGGAGAAATAACTTAAATGCACATTTGCTTTGGATGCACTGTTGTTCTGTTGAGGCTGTATATATTTGTTTATTTAAGATGACTGAAAGTGCAAAGAGAAAACATGCAATCATCTTAATGTACAAAACGTTATATGCACTCAAATGTTATAATTTCTAATATTTTTAAAGTTTATATTTGAGTTGTACAAAGTTAAGCATTAATCAGATATTTCATTCTTTCATAATGTTATCGTTTTCTTAAATATTATTACAAAAATTTAAGTCTGTCTAATGGGGAGTTTTTGAAACTGTCTACCTCACTATAGTACAAATTTTTGACAACACTAAAGGTATGAGAGGTCGATTGATATTCAAAACATTATATGGTATATTTTCTTGGATAATATAGAATCTGGTTAATACCATTTTATTAAACTCATTTTCCCCTTAATAATTCAGCCTGGTTTATGTGGATCTATAGAAATCATTTTCTAAAGGAATTATTGCCCACAGTGTTTTGTTCCAGTGCCAGACTATTTGAAGATACTATTATTTTAAAGGCCACTATCATGAGCATTGTTTTTCTTCAACACTGTTCAATAACTGTTGAAAAGATTTTTTTCATTCACAAAATTAAAGCCAAATCCCAGACCACTGTTAACACTGTTGATAACCCTGTGTCCCATTACACGGTCTCCAGAATCGAACCCAGGACTTCCTACAGGCTAAGCATGTGCTCTACAGCCAGCTGCATTTCTGGGCCCTGCTCAGCTCCTTTAATTACTGATTATTGCTCACTTCTATGATTTATCACAGGCACTACATACAATGTGTTTTTTTCTTTGTTTGCTATACATTGGGGAACTCTTGTATAAGTTCAAGTCTGAGAATTCACCATATGTCAGACACAGGGCTGTTGAACCCTTGTTAACCCAAACCACTCAGAAACCCTACCAAGTAGGTATCACTGTAAACTCTTTATAGAAGAGTAATTGAGGTGCAGAGAATTTAAGAAGCCTGCCTTGACCATCCAGTCAAGCCAGGGCTGTTAAACTCAGTCTTCTGGACTACAGAACCCAAGGAGTACTTGTCTACTGGTTCCATATGCTTGTGTGAGAATGTGTAGTTACCACAGTATTAAAGGATCGCCAGCTAGTGGATGGAGCAGAACCTGCCACAAGGACCAGCAGCAATGCTTGCCGTCTTGCAGCATGTCAGACCAACTGGTTTGTACAGCTCAGACAAAGGCCACTGGAGAATGATGAAGAGGTCACACAGCTCAGAGTTGCTGGCTTCGGACTGTCCAGAAGGAGGGGCTGTTGAGGTCACTGCTGGGCTTTGTCACTTTCTAGCCTTTGCCACTGCCCTGGTTGTGATCTTTGTGAGTTCTCTTTGTCACAATAATGATCAATTCACAAGTAGAATGTTTTGGAAGACTGGTTATGTATAAGAAGGCTGTCCACACGTTTCCCCACAGAATCAATGCCCATGCAGGTTGTTTTCCAATGAGCTGAGAATTCTTTGCCTTTTTACCGCTCTGTCTATCAAAATACCTCGTTCCCCTGGCTTCCTAATTCCAGCCTTGCTGTGCACACCTCTCCATTTCCCCCCTGCACAAATTGGTTTCCATTTCTCCCTCTATCAGAACGTTCCTGCCTTAACTTAGGAGAAACACAATCTGATTGGATTATCTGAAGATGTACGTGTATCTTAGTCCTTAATGTTAGAGATACTTGCATTTTGAGAAAAATCTTACTTCATTTGATTTCCTCTGAGTAATAATAATAACAAAATAGTAAATTCTATGCAGCACACTAGAAGCTTCAGTGTGTAAGCCAGTTAGTCATTGATGACACATGGATGAATGGAGATGTTTGTCACGGGGGAATTTTTGTGTAATGAAAAGATGAATTATGAACATTTTATTTTATCCTTGTCATTGGGAAAAGGTCTCATTATGTAGCCCAGGCTGGTCCTGAATTAGTGGTCTTCCTTCCCTAGCCTCATAAAGGCTATGATGACAGCAAATGTCCCTGTGGCTTCCTGATCAACATGTTTCACATTAGTTTCCAATGTATAAAAGCAAAATACTCAACAGTGACTTTTTTCTTTAAAAAGTGGCTTTTTTGGTCCTTGTTTTGTTCATGGCTATATTCCTAGCATTCAGTGTTACATTTGACATCTAACAGACACTTAGTAAATACACTAAATGTTCTAATACTAAATACACTAAATATGTTCACAAATTCTGTTCTGTTTACAAATCTACTTGTCACATTCAAGGGAATGTGTGATTAATGTCTCTTCAACATAAGTTGAATGAGTCAATCTTCCTTCCATTCCAGAGGATGGAGAGATGGCTCAGTGTTTAAGAGCATGTACTGCTCTTCCAGAGGACCTGAGTTCAAATTCTCACATCCATATCATGTGGCTCACAATCTCTTGTGACTCCAGCTCTACGTAATGCAATGCCCTCTTATGTCCTCCAGGAATATCTGTACTCACATAGAGATACACACAATTTTGAAAAAAAATCTTAAAAACTAATTCTAGTTTTAAATTTAGCTAACGAATGCCCTTTAAATCTTGTAGAATGCTTTTTTTTTTTTTTAAAATCACATAATCCAATTTTATTTTAAAATCCTTCAACTTTTTCTAACAGGAGAATAAACAAAACCTTCTTATATACTCAAACTTTTCATGTAAAACTAATACAGTCAGTTTCTAAGGATGGTGTTTTATAAGTTACAGCAAGTGTTCCAGTTCTGCCTGTATCTTCAGACTGGACACCAGAAGCCCAATTACTCAATTACTCATTTAGAGTCATGAGAGAGGAAACTCTTTATGTACTTTGAGAACTCTATTTCTTATACACACATGGTACTTTAAAAATGTTTTAAGTACCAAATATACACAGATTGTCCCATTAATTTAAAAAACCATTTTTGAATTTAGTGTGAAAGTATTGCTATTTAGATCTCACTTACCTAATTTTTTAAACTACAATTTGAAATTTCTTCGAATTAAAAGCATTAACCAGCTAGACATGGGGCCCATGCCTGTGACTCCATCACTCTGGAGGCTGAGGAAGAGGGAGGAAGAGCTCAGGCCAGGGGTTGGAGAGGCGGCTCAGCGGACCAGGACTTGCTGTGTAAGTGTGAGGACCCAAATTCAACCCTAAGCACGTACCGTGTGTAAACCAGCCTACAATTGCACTGTGGAGGCTGGGAGGTCGAGTCGGCTGTAGGAGGATTGCAGGGCTTTGCTGTCCAGGCAGCTCAGTCAGAGAAACATGGAGCTACAGGTTCAGTGACAGGCACTGTCTCAAGGGAGTAAGGCAGAGAGTGACAGGGCAGGCGGATATCCTCTTCTGGCCTCTGTATGGTCAGCAAATGGATTTACTCATATACTATGTGCATATGTAACACACACACACACACACACACACACACACACACACACACACACACACGGAGTTCAAGACCTTGTAAACAAGCAAATGCAGACTCTGCCCAACTAGTCCACTACTAAAGAATTAAAATAGCACAAGAAAGCCCAGTTCAGCAGCAGTGGTTGCAAACCTGCCTTGGATTAGGTCAACAAAAGAAGTGACTTTTCCCTCTAATCAACAAATCAAGTCTCCTCTAAAAGTCACTAGATGAACAAGAACCCCCAAACTCCTGTCTTTCAGGGGTTCCTCCCCAAGGTTCCAGATAGACGGTTTAACTTTTATTCCTGTTTTGAGTAACATTCCACATTCAGTATCAAGAGAAGAGCTAATTTTCCTCACTGATTAATTGACGATTACACGTCTCAGATTCGTCTAGGGTTCTTCCAGGTGGCTTTACTGTACTGAATTAGACAGTTCTTATGCAGTTCTACATATCTCTTCTAACTTATTACCAAACTTTCTTAATCAGAATTCCATTTTCCCCTCTCCTCCTCTGAAGAACTACAAAGCTCACAGATATTAAAATGGAAACCACTCGCTCGCTTTCTGTTCACTTCCTGCCTAGTTCTATGGTCTCCATTCTAAAGCTGTAATCATGAAAACATGGTCCTGTACTTGAGGAGTTCAGCAGCTATTTTGTGAGTTACCACTGTGTGGCAGGCACTGTTCAAGGCTCTGGGAAATGTCCCTGTAGAAGACAAGATCAAGAAATGCAAATCTAAAGCTGAACTTCCAACATTTCTCAGGCTCCTAGAAGCCATCCGCTCTACCGCCTTCTGGTTGTTACAGCTTATTCTTTCCAACTCACAACTCCTCAAAGTTCAATCTGGTTCCTGCTTTATTTCTTTCTTCGAAAGTTCACTGCAGATGATAGGCCAAGTTCACTGGAGAAAATGGCACTTGGGGCTGCGGAGTCTCCAATCCTGTTCCTTGGAATCACTCAGATAACCCTGATTATCGACACAGTGAAATATTCAGTTGTCTGTGTTGGGATAGTCTCAAAATCCTAGAGGTCCAGGATCAACGGTGGAATATCTTTATCTTCAGGTTTGCGCCCACAGAATGGGAGAAGTGGAGAGAACTACAGAGAACATTTGTTCTGAGACACACTACCATCTCTCCTTCACTAGTTCCTAATGCTCATTGGATGCCAAGACGTGCAGAGCAAGGTTGAAGGAGATTCGGAGCTGTTCAGGGTTGATGGTTCAGCTCATGCTTTGCTTTCCTCACTTTGAAATTTCTGTTCAGAGGGAGCAGACTTTATTCTCATAAGAACTTTTGGTTTAGGCTTGCACAAAACTGTGTGTTCACTTCAGGTTTTCTCTTTTACTAGAAACCTACTGCTGGGGTTTGTTGGTGCCCAGTTCCTAGGTACCTGGAACCCTGCCATTCCAGTGAACAGAATGATTTTTCCAACAAATGGTTAACAGTCTTACAGGAAGCAATGCTCTGTTTTTGTAAGTTTATTTATACTGGTTACACAGTGACCTTCAGCTAGCCTGCTGTTAGTTGGGGTTGGGGTTGGGGTTGTTAGTTGGCAATGAGAATGACTCAGGCTGAGCAAGGGCCTGTCCAGTGGTTAGAGACCCCTGTGGTGTTTGCTCTGAGCAGCTCTGGCTCTTAGCACCCTCTAGATGACCTTAAAGTTTGAATTTGGGTGTGTGTCCTGAAGCCTTAGCTACTAACTTTTTTTTTTTTTCACATTTAAAAGCTCTCCATTGTTTGTGACCTTTTGGTCTAAGGGGAAATAACGCCTGATCAGCAGCAGAGTCCTTCCTCAGGTCAGACTTTACATGCACAGTAACCACATGTATTATCTCCCCAAAGATATGAAACAGATCAAAGTGTTTCTCCCAAAAAAGCATGTAAGAAAGGTATAGAAAAATCTCTATCTAGAAAATCTACATAGCAAATCTAGCTCAGCCTTTATAGGCACCGCACTGGGAAGTGAGAGTGAGGGATGGAGCATGAGGTGGGAGTAGAGAGGAGGGAAGGGGGAGGAGAGCCTTTAAGGACCTGACACTAGATCAAATGGGTTCTTTTAGAGTTGTGTCATTTAGGACTATCAGCAGAGATGTTGACATACTGTGCAATCACGCACGAGTGTTCACATACACACACACACACACACACACACACTCATGGATTTCAAAAAAATTCACGATGACCCAGTATATAGATAATATTAAGCAATTATTAATTATATGATGATTACAATTATAAATAATCACCATGTAGATGTCTGTGGAGGCAAGAAGCAAACATTGGAGTTATAGGCAGTTCTGAGCTGCCTGATGTAGTTCTGGGAACCCACTGTGGTCCTCTGAGAGAGCAGCATCCGTTCTTAACAGCTGAGCCATTTCTCCAGACCTAACGTATGTTTTTGACTGGTGATGCAGTAATATTAAAACGTTCATTTTAAAGCATCATTCATTCATTACATAGTTGTGTATATCTTTTGTTCATTTACCACTTGGCAGGTTTGGTGCTCAGCACTATGAATGAATATAGATTTAAATAAGAATGTCTCTGAAAGAAAGTTGTTGGAATAATTGCCCAATGCCATTAGCAATGTTATTGACCCCAAACAGCATGCTGAAGAGAAGGAGGCAGGTTTCCCTTGTACAAAAGGACATGGCATTTCCCCAAGTTTTACTGGTCCATTTATTCTCATTATTTAATTTCCCATCGATAAGACAAGTTGCCAAGCTAAGTAATAATGTGTGATCATAAAATTATTTTTTCCATGTAAAATAGTGATGCCCTTTGAGAACTGGTTTGTGATATATACATCATATTAACCCTGCAAAGCAAACTCACTTAGACTTATATGTTTTAATAAACTGTCTTAAAAGTTTGGGCATGGCCATAGCAATCAGTCATACTACATTATGTTGGAACAGTGAACTCTGGAAATAGATTCTCATATAAGCCAAAGCAGAACACTCATATTAGGACCAAAATAGAAGAAAAAAACAGGTACAGCTCATGGGATCAAGTTCTTCTGTTTAAAACTGAAACCCTACAAACAACAGCAACTTAAACAATATTCTTTATTCCTCTCATAAAAACCAAGAGCACAGCCTGGACTTCACCATTTCCTTGTGGCTGTGGTGATTTCTTAGTCGCCAGGGTATGTCATCATTTAAATTGCATGGTTCCATCTTCAAGTTTGCCACATGGTCCAAAATAGCAGCTGGAGTTCTGGTCACCTCATCTGCGGTGGAGGGAGCAAGAAAGAAAGAGGAAAGACAAGAAGAGGACACGTCCCCAGCCCAGCAGGGTCGGCAGCCTTTAAGGAGTTTTTCTGGAAAGCCCTCCAGACACACTTCCATCTCACTGGTTAGTCTTCTGTCTTTAGCTTCAGCTGGCTACAGAGGAAAGTGGACAGCGTCATTTGTTTCCTGGCCACAAAATTTCTCTGAATAGAGGTTCTGTGATCATGAAGAAAAGAGAAAATGGAAGTGTGTGTGTGTGTGTGTGTGTGTGTGTGTGTGTGTGTGGTGCTGATGGTCTGAGAATCAACAAGATTAGCATGTATTGCCAGTCTCCAGGTTTTTGAACCCAGGACCTCACCCACGTGCAGCAAGTGAGCAGTGACAGCACCCCCGTCCTTTTTGTTTAAAGAAAGCGTCTCTCTAAGATACAAAGACCAGTTTTGGGTTTACTCTATAGTCCCAGCATGCCTTGAACTCCCAATCCCCTGCCTCAGCCACCAGAGTAGCTGGGATGATAGGCCTGGACCCTGGCCCAGCTCTGCAGTCTGTCAGAGAGGATTGACATAATTTGTCCCTGCCTGTATGGGACACATCAATGGGAACACAGAAAGAAGAACATGGAGGGGGCTTTCACTGTCTTTAAAACCAACCAACCAAATATATGCTTCTCTCAAGTATGAAGATGAGTCATCCTGGATGATTGTTACTGTGCAGTACATCTCTAAGATACTGCTTTCTTGAGTTGCTAGGGAATCCAGACCAGATAAGAGGAGACAGTCCCTGTCATCTGTGGGAGCAGAGGGTCCCTTGGGTCATTATGTTTCCAAAGAGCGGTGTCAGTGAAAGGGTTAAGGGTGTGGGACCTCCCTGGGGCTAGAGATGAAAACCAGTAGGCTGGGGTACTATTTTTATTGTGTTGACACAGATGCATTTTCTTAAAGATTTATAAGAAACTTTTAATTTTTCAAAATACTCTGTTCCTTGCTCTCCCAAATTCCATTTTACTTATGTATGTGTTGTCCACACTACAGCCTCATGGGGGGAGAGCAACCATAGAAGAACTCTCTTTACTCTGAGGTTTTACATACACAAGGAGCACTTTTACTGAGTTCATAAATTACTGCTTACCAGCAAGTGTTCCCCAAAGGAACTAATCTTCAGAAAAAATTTGGGGGTGGGGGGTGAAGGCACTAGACACGCGGAAAGAAGGAACAAACAACGGACTGAATTCCAAGAAAAGCAGGGTACCTACCCATGGCACCACCAGCGATATTTATTTATTTATTTATTTAGCCAGCCAGTAGTCATTCTGAAAGAAGCCAACCTCAGGTGTCATTCATTCATTCATTCATTCATTCATTCATTCATTCATTCATTCATGTATTTATTTGCTTACTTACTTATTTAGCCAGCCAGTAGTCATTCTGAAAGAGGTCAACCTCAGGTGTCATTCATTCTCCATTAGAATCGTCCATTTCCCCCCCCCATCGCTCCGCCCCCTTTGAGATAGGGGCTCTCAGTGGCCTGAGTTCTCCTAATCTCCAGGCTAGCTGGCCAGGGAGGCCCAGGGATCCGCCCAGCAGAGGGGCTGGGATCACCAGCAAAGGCCACTCTGTGGCTTTTTTTTTTTTTTTTTTTTTTTTTTTTTTTTAAAGTTGAATTGTGGATGAAACTCAGGCTTGAGCCGCAGGCATCTTCCCAGACCTAGCCAACTCATTTATTGATTTATCATATTAAGTGCTTTTTATGCACGCCTTTCCAACTTCCTCTGTCTACCTGTGCTGTATCCCTAATCTGAGAAGCTAAATAAAAGGCCTGTGGCGAGAGCCAGTGAAAGGCCCAAGCTGGCCCCGCAGCAGGCCATCCGATCCGCACGCCCGCCCATGGCAGTCAAACCACTGTGTAATATGGTCTCCCAAGCATCCCCAGAATCTGCTCCATCTCTTATCACTGACAAAGCCTTGGATTTGCTGGAGGAGAAAAAAATGCATGCAATCTAAAAGCGCTCCTCCAGTATCTGTTTTGACAGCCGAAATTAATTGTACACTTTCGGAGCGTTTTTTGGCAACTCTTTCTAATGACCCGAACTGCCGCCTCCTTCCTCCACGGCTTGGCAGGGCTCCGGGCCTGGGGCTGACAGCGGGCGGGCGGGCGGAATACAATCCACACGGCCACCGCGCTGGCTGCGTCAGGCTGCAAGAGAGGACGCTGCTGCTCCCCACTGAGCAGTGGCGAGGAACGAGGTTGGGTGTACTCCGGCTAGCAGACTCACAAAGCCGATTAAAGCAAATGTGATAATTGTCTTGAAGAGGAGCAGAGGCCGCATCCTCGCCTTTGTCTTCCAAAGCTAGGCGAGCGCTTTGCTCACCGGGTGGCTCCTGCCGCAGAGACTAGAGCCTGTCCCTCCGCGCGCTCTCGGGGTTGGCCAGAAGAGGGAGCAGCTTCAGTGGGAAGATGAAGTTTTCACAAGGGTCTGAGAATGACACCTAGCTCCCAAATCGCTGATTCTAAGGACCAACACTTGCTAAAACTAAAAGCGATCATTGAGAACAGAAAATACCAATTTTTTGTTTCGGCAAGCTATAAGCCCCTTTAATTGTGTAGGAAGAAGCTTTAACCAAATATCCATTAATTACTTGAAAGTCCCTAGCATCCTTGGTACTGCTTTTGTCCTTAACAGCATCCTGCTCATCCAGTCAGCAGCTTCCACCTCTCTATCTTCTCAGCGCCTGCTCTGGTTTGTATGAGCGTTCTCAACAGTCTACTAGTAAAGGCTTGGTTCCAAAGATGGGTAGATTGGGAGGTAGTGCAGACCTTTGAAGGGTGGAGCCTAGTGGGAGGTCTCTAGGTCATTGGGGAGTGTGCCCGCAAAAGGGATTGTGGGATTCCTGCCTCTTTCTATCAGTTCCTGGCTCGAGCTGAAAAAAACTTCTCAGCTACACACAGTGACCAGGATGTGTCACCTCCTCCAGAGGCACAGATTATGCTTGGTGACACCATGAGCCTCTGAAACCGTGAGCCTTCCTTCTTTCTTAGAAGAAAAGTTCCCCATACTAATGCAGATATTAGAATTTGAAACATACAGAAGGCGTGAGTTCTGGCCAGAAGGTGCTTAGGTAGTTCAGTGTGAGGGGCATGACGAGGAAACACCTGCGTTTCCTCCTCGCTGGTTTCTCTTCTAAGTAATGTATAATGAAAATAAACTGAGGGGCTAAATATTTATCTTGGGTAGGGATATTTTCTCCTTTGAGTCTTCTAAGTCTTGGCAAGAATTTCTAATGAGGATGAACTCAGAGTAGGATTTGATCGGGAGGAGAGAAGTCAATTTGACCTTGGGAAAGTAGAGTTGCTCCCTACAGGTGAGGATTGGATGGAGGAAGAGACAGGTTAAAACAACATCCATCTCTAACACTAAGAGACAGAAGATGGGGACAGGAAATTTGGACCAAGAAGTCTTGGTGTAAACTCCAGGAGGAATAACAGGAATCCAAAGCTGAGGCAGTCAGGACTTACTGCACAGTACTGAGGCCAGAATGATCACCACACAATGGAAATGCACTGAGTGCTGGATCCTTGTAGAACAGAACTCAAGTACAGGGAAGGCCCCAGTCCGTATCTTGTGACCAGGTGAACTGTTGATCACTCCCTGTTCACTGCCCAAGTGTCCTCAGTTTGTTGGTGAACTGCAGCCACACTATCATTGCAGGTGGCTGGTGGTGAAGAGCTAATGCCCAGAGAGGAAGAAGGATAGAGTTAAGAAGGGTGGTTGTTAGACAATTAATGAAATGAGATTAGTGAGAAGTGACCCACAATGCACGTGTCTTGTGACAAGGGAGGGTGGTGCACAATGGGTGAAAGAGACCTCAGGAAGAGGTGAGACACCAGGGATGTGGCAGAGAATAAGAGCTAGTGCTCACGAGATGGATGGGATTGCACACTGGCAGAGGAAGCAGAGCTCCTGACAATGAGGAGGAGGAGCAGTGTCTGGGGACGGAGCTTGGGGACAGACTGTCCAGGGAAAACAACGTCTAGGAAGAAGTGTGGAGGCTTTGGGAGAAGAACCACAAGCAGAAGCTCCTGGGGTTCAGCTAAAGGGGGGGCAGGACACCAGCGAGGGAGGACTTAGGGAGTGGAAGAAAGACAGAGCAGAAGACGCAAGCAGGGAGCATGGATGGGTGGGGAGGATTTAGCTTGTGATGGGCAAAGCAGGGAGGACAGATGACTGTGCCCAGGAGCCTCCACTCTGCAGGGTGACGACAACCTCAAGCATTTAAAAAGAAGATGTATTTTTGTTTTGAATTGTGCGTGAGTGAATGTGTGTACATATGATACATATGAGTATAGGTGTCCCTGTGGCCAGAGGCACTGGGTCCCCCTGGAGCTGTAATTACAAGCAGTTCTAACCTGCCAGCACATAGGTGGTGGGAATTGAACTTGCAAGACACATTGCAAGAGCAGTGTGTGCTTTCAACTGCAGAGCCACCACTCCAGCCCCATCAAAAGCTGAAAATCGGAGTGATAAGCAGTAGGGAGCTACAGTCAGGAAAGTACTTGTTCTGTTTCAGATTGGGGAGAAGGGTCCTTCTGGAAAAGCGTAAGCTGAGATCAAAGCTAAACACAGGTACACACTTTCAGTTCCAACATTCAGGAGGAGAGTCATTGCAGCCCACAAGCTTGAAGTCAGCCTGGGCAATACAATGAAAGTCCATCTCAATGAAATAAAATATAAAATACATTAGTGTCAAAAAATTGGAGATAGTTGATGGAGGTCCTGAAGAAAGAACAAGGAATTTGCAGTTGCACAAGTGGTGAACAGGTGAGGAAGAGCATTGCTCCAGGCAGAAGAATGAGTTTGAGCACCCCGAGGGAGGTGTGGCCAGCGTCAGCTTCTTTAGGACTGTGGCAGTGGCTGAGGCCCTGCCCGCAAAGCTGCATGCAGCTAGTGCATTTTCTTTCATGGTTCACTGTGCACAGCCACTCAGAAAGGTACGTGTTTTACTGATGGAGTATGGCTAGAGAAACCCTGAATATGGGCAGAGTGATGGAATGAAGGAGACAGAGAAGCTGGGTGGGGGGAGGAGAAGGAAGAGGAAGAAGATGAGGATGATGAGAGAGTAGGAATCCCTCACGTGACAAAATTCAGACTAGAAAGAGTAGCCAGATTTCAGGGACACTTAAAAGATCCATTAAATGGCAATTTGGATGCAGAAGGTGAGGGAGAGAGAGGACTCAAATATTTTGACTATGAGGAACTCTTTGGGAGGGCAGTGAAAGGAGACAGCCCCAGAAACAGAACTTCAGCGATGTAAGAAATGAGTTTGGTGAAAGAAAGCAGAGACAAGTTGGGAGCGCTTAAGCCTGGAGGGAGGGCTTAGATGGAGTGAGAATCTGATGTTTGGGAGGGGACAGGGAACGGGAAGGAGAAAGGTGGGGGTGGGCAGGCTGCCAAGGCTAAATGAGAGTGGTTTTGTCTTGTTCCTAAGATGGATGGGGAAGCCTGGGTATATTTGGTTTTGATGGGGTTATAGAAACAGAAGGAAAAAGCTGATGAAAAATGAGGGAGTTTCTGTGGTCACCAGAGAAAGCAAACACTCCCAGCCGATGCTGTGGTTCTGGGCTCAGGCTTACCACCAGCAGGTACTCTGATTCCTGGAGATGGTGGTGGTGAGGTGGAACCCAGGAAAAACTGTGAGAAAAAAGGAAAAGAGAAATTTCCAAGGAGGCAGAGAGTAGCTAGAGAGAGAAACGGAACTGGTGTGTTTCCAGGTCAGAACCAGCAGCGAATAAGAGAAGAAAGGGCATGTATGGCTCAAGTGGACATCAGACAAGCAGGCAGAAAGAGCAGTTCCTGTAGCTTGTCAGTCCATGGCTTCCGGAAGTGGCTGCTGTTTTGGCTTTAGTGGTCTAGGTGAGCTTTGTTCTCTTTTGGAGACCTGGTCTCACATTGGAAAAGAGGAACCAGATGAAGGCATTTCTCTATGTTTTCCTGTTCTGTTTCTCTTAATGTGAACAGACACTTGCTTGTTAACTGTGTTACCCTCTGGTTATTGTAGAATGCTGTTCACTTAGGCAGCCAGATGTGAACTTGCCTTTCTTTAACTGACTGCCTTCGTATGGTTTCCTTGTAGTGTACTGCCTGTCTCATGTACAGAGGCTGAACAGCAATGTATCTATGAACAGCAATATATCTAAGCAGCTGCAGTGCATATTTGATGTAGTGAAGTAGCAATTTTTGTCTTTAAAATAAATACCAATGTTTCTCCTTCTGCAAGCCTGTCCATATGATCAGAAGCTAGATAAGGTCCTGGAACAAATTCCTTTTTACCATCTGCAATGTAAAATCCGCCTCGATTCTTGCCAAAGCCTCCCTTTGCATTAATGGATGCATGGCTCTTATCTTGATGTATGTGGGGCTGGTGCTTCTTCAGTTCTGACAAAAACAAGTGAGCAACAGAGAATGAAGGGGCCTGAAAAATCACTGTTCCCGATACCACAAGAGTTCTTCTCTTCAGCCAAGTCACCCACGAGTCACATCTGAGAAATGAAGAGCATGGGAGAGATCTGTCAAGTTGACAAGCTGCAAAGTTCTTTTCTTTTAAGTCAGTCTTTATGTTGAACCATGGGCCAGCCTTGCACACTCTTCCACATGCAGTGGCAATTTCGTAGAATGCAGGAGGCAGTCTTTCCTTTTGTGTTTCAGAAGCTCCCAAATGAACATGGGCACAAAGAATTAGAAGCTAATTCCAAGAACCAGAGCCGCAGTAACCTTATGATTTGTGCATTTAGGCATCACATCTTGGCCCATCTACTCTAAAGTGTGCATTAAGCACAACAGAAAAGCTGCTCTCTTTGCCTTGATGTAAGTGGGAAACAAGAATAAATTCTACTCCTGAGTGGAATCTTGCACAGCTCAAATATTAAGTTTGGAGACTGATTGGGTGTCCATTCTGGCAAATGCTGTGATGAGCTAACATGGGCTCTATCCGCATGTACTTTAGAAGAGGGATCCATGACCATGCCAGGTATCCAGGGTTGCATTGAAGCTAAAGGTAGTTGAATTGTGACTTCCAGAGCTGTCATAAACCAAAGACTATGGAATGCATTGCTCAGATCCTTTTAGCTATATCTTCAGGCCAGACACATTGTCCTTAGTCTGGAGCAGACTAGAGCTACAGAAAGAACCAGGAAGAGCCAAGAGGCTCTGCTATGATTTGGTATGAGATATTATCTGATAACCAGCATAACCAATTATTAAAAAGCAACTAGAGCTGTTATAGAATTCATTGCCTCCTAAGGACTTACTCACTGGACATGGACTTTGACATGGATAACCTTCTCACTGGCAAGATTCATGACCAGGATCTTGACCATTTCATCCCAACTTGTAGCAAAGTGTCCTCACCAAAAGTCTTACATATCTTTGCCAATACCACCTTCTGTTTCTAGTAGTGAATGGAAACTATCAAAAATTGAGCACTCTGCCTGGCAGTGGTGGCACACACCTATCTCAGCACTTGGAAGGTAGAGGCAGGTGAATCTCTGAGAGTTCAAAACCAGCCTAGTCTACATAGTGAGTTCCAGGACAGCCAGGGTTACACAGTGAAACCCTATCACAAAACAAAGCAAAGCAAAGCAAAACAAAACAAAACAAAACAAAACTAACCAAACAAACAAAAAGAAGAACAATGGAGCACTCTATTAACTCCTGAAACCTCAAGTTGAGTGCACAAAGAGACAGTGACTCAAGCCATCTTATTTTCGACAGCTTGGGTCCATTGGTCATTTCCTTGGTCATTTCATGGCTGACTTTCATGATTAGCATTGCCCTTAGTTTTCATTTTCACCTGCTTATACTGAGTTGAATTTTACTCACCAGGCTAGGAAAATGGTAGTTCTCACCTCTGACTGTCTCAGCATTTGAGAAAGGTCTCCACTCCAATGCCAGACACAGCACATGATCTGTTCCAGGCTGCCGTTACTATTGCCATCATTTCCAGATGACCATTTTTATCCCTGTTCTACTCTGTGAATGCAGCCCACATACTTCAACTCCTTTCTTGGGCATCCAAGAAGCAGGAGAGCAGTGACGTATCTGGTTATAGAAGGCCCTGGATTGGCTCTCCTTCTTTGTTCCTTAAAACCCTCAAGTGCAGAGAGAAATGTATTGGCAGCTAAAACGAAAATTAAAAATGTTCCTAGAGTTTGGGGGTGAGAGCAGCTTATCATAACCCCTTCATCATGTTTTATGACATTCCTCCCATATCAGTCCCCGTCTTTTTTTTGTCTCCCTCTTTGGCCACCTAGATTTCTATTTTATGTGGAATATGCTTCTTTTGAAAGATGATGTTGTTTTACGAACCAAAGCAAACAAAAAGAAAAATGGAGGTGAGAAAGAAACAGAATTAAAGCAGCCAGACTCAGCCCATTTGTTTTTATTCAGTAAGATTTCATTATACAGGAACAGGTGCTGTGCTCAGCGGGGATGCACACACACAGATGTGCATGTGTGCATACGTGTCTACTCAGCTGCCTGATACAGATGATCTTTTCCTCCTTAGGTGGCTGTTGAGTCAGGTGGAAGCCAGTGAGTGGAGGTCAGGGGTAGAGTCTGTGCACACCTGCTAGAAATGGCTCCTCTGGACCACAAGACTGGAAGTGTGTTAAGCTCCCTTTCTCTAGGCCTTCTGCCTTCAGAGCCTCTGCGGGAGCACTAAAACTCCAAGCTTACGGAAAGCTGCCGTACCCCTCACTAGCTGGTATATCCATGTCTATTTTGCTGTTTTTCGGAGAGCAGTGGTTTTTAGTCCAGTGGTTTTTGACTGTGAGTTTCATTCTCCTTGCCCTCTCCCACTTCTATGTTGAGAACATTTGCATGAGGCATTGTGTGTGTGTGTGTGTGTGTGTGTGTGTGTGTGTGTGTGTGTGGCGGTGAGAGTTAGGGAAGGGTGATTGTCACTGGCATTTAGTAGCAAGGAATTAGGGATGCTGCTAAACATCCTTCAACACACAGACCGCCTCTGACAAGCAAGAGGGATCAGGCCCCAATGTCAACAGGCGGAGGTTGAGAAACCCTGTTCTGAAGGAAGAGACCTCTGACCCTGCCCTAATTGTGCAACAACAGTCACAACACACATTTGTCAAGCACTTACTGCATGCCAGACCCTGTTCTTTGGGTTTCACATGCCAAGTCTCATTTTTTTTTTTTTTTAATTTTATAATAGATTTCAAGGCAGTCGTTGAAGCCTCCCCTTTTTTCAGACAAGGTGACTTTAAGAGAGGAAGCGGTTTGCTGAAGTCCCAGTGTAAGAAAGCAGCCTGGATGGGATCTGAACTTCGTAGTCTAAGGCCATTCTTCACACCTCACCTCTGGACAACAAAGTGCTCAGTTGGAAAGGAAAGTTTTGTTTTGTTTTTCTTGTCTTGGGTAAACATAGACACCCAGAAGGAGTACAGAAGAGGCGAACTCAACAATCCACCTCTGTAATGAAAATGCTCAATCTCTTTAAATGGCTGCCCCGAGGAGGGTGGCAACCAGTGAGCATGAATGAAGAGGTACACCTGACCAGACAGGACCTCATTAATGACAGGGCACACTGTCAGGCATGCCTACGCCTTACACACACCCAGTGCGCTGATCTCCCTGCTGTGAAAAGCCAGTCCACAGCAGCAGCCAGCCCCTGCACCCGCTGAGCTACACGTTGCAAACTTCTTGGCACAGCTTCCTTGTGGAAACCATAAGCAGATTCTAAACTACCATTATCATTAATCGGGGCTGACATTGAACTGCCCCCTCCTAAGTACTGTTCAATCACTGGCCTTCTCATTCCTTTCTCTGAGATTCCCACAGGCCTCCTTAGTGTGAAGAGCACCTGAGCCTGCCCTGGTGTGTGGTCCCCAGCGAACAATGGAAGCAAAGTAATCTCTGACAGAGCCAGGGGACCTTCGACATAAAGCAGATATGGGGCAACGCTAGAGAGGCCTTGGGGAGCAGCTCAGACCAGGGAAGAGGATGGGAGAGAAGCCAGGTTCAGAGGGCAGGGTGGGAGCCAGGAAAGCCAATAATCTGGTGGTGGGGGGGACACAACAGAGCAAGAGGGAGCCCATACTTATCCAGACTTGTCACTTTAGTGGTTTCCAAAGAGAGGCACAGACAGGCTCCCCATCTAGCCTGGGAAACTAGCTGTACTTGAGAGAAGAATTTCAAAAAAAGTCTTTATTCAGGAAATCTACTTGATAATTATATATTTTCAAAACTATTAATTATGCTTCAGGTTTTGTTCACTTTTGCATTGTTTAAGGGATTTAGGAAGCACCGAGAGCCTGCAGATCTTTAATCTGTCTGATCATGCATACATTCGTTCTGCAGACATTTATTGCAATCCACTAAGTGTCAAGTACTGCTCTGATGAGGGTAGTTACAGCAGTAAACAAAACAGGCTTGGCTACTCAGATAGAGCTGGCATTCTAGAGGCAGAGGCAGGAAACAAGTCAGTAAGTGTGACAGAGAAATTATTAAACTGTGTATTGAAGGACACAATCATCACACTGAAAGGTAGACTGTGGCCCTAAGAGGAGATGCTGACAAACCATATATACGATCAGGAGTTATGACTCAGAATATATAAAGAACTCCAATAACTAAAGAGAAACAAAACCCCAATTTATCTGTGGGCAAATAGACATTTCTCAGAAGAAAATATGTGATTGGACAACAAGCACAGGATAAGATGCTTAACGATATTAGGGAAACATAATTCAAAGTCACAGTAACACATCACACCAGTCAGGATGGCTACTATATAAGAAATTATAGGCAATAGCAAGTGTTGTCAAGGACATGCAGAAATTGGAACCATTGGGTATTGATGGAAAGGCTGTCCAGTTGGGTAGCACCATGGAAAAGCATAGAGAGATTCACATAAAAAAGTAAAACTAGAATGATCATGTATCCCAGCAGTTCTACTATGGGGCAGATAGCCCGAAGAACTTAGAGCAAGGTCCCAAAGAGAAGTTTGTCACTCCATGTTCACAAACGCGGCTCACAGGAGTCCATGAGAATAACCCATTCACAGGAGCCAAATGAAGAATCCCTGAGTGTGGTGGCACAATGGATAATCCTAGCATGTGAGGGCTGAGGCAGAAAGAGCATGACTTGAGGATGGCCCCAGCTGTTCCCGGGACTGTGTATCAAAACCAAACCAAACCAAACACAAAAAACAGAGAAGCAAAGCAAGTACCTATTAGTGGGCAAATGTATAAACAAAATTTGCTGTATGTACACAGTGAACTATCAGCCTTTAAAAAGATGAAAATTCTGATACATGATCTAATGTAGAGTTGACCTCAAAAATAGTATGTTAAGTGAGAAAATCCAGTTGTAAAACAAAACAAAACAGAATCCAATTCCATGTATATGAATTATCTCTAGTATTAGATTTGTTCATCCAAATCATTAATTCGAAGTTGCCAAGGGCCAAAGGGAGGTGTGAATGGGAAGCTGCTGTTTAATAGGGAAAGATTTGGGGTCTTCTAAGATGAAAGGAGTCTGGAGACTGCACAGCAAAGTAAACATACATAACACTAGTGAACTGTAACATGAATCTTAAAATGTCTTATAATAAATAACCCAGAGCCAGATATTGGGGTGAAAGCTGAAAGGTCAGAGAAGCAGAACAGCCAGCCACTAGCTGACCTCTACGAAATCCTCAGCCTCAAGAGAGTGAGTTCCTGTTTCATCATGCCTTATATACCTTTCTGTGTCCTGCCATATTACTTCCTGGGATTAAAGGCATGTGTCACCACTGCCTGGCACTGTTTATCTCAAGTAACCTAGTACTCACAGAGATCCAGATGGATCTCTGCCTCCAGAGTGATAGGATTAAAGGTATATGCCACCACTGCCTGACCTCTATGCCTAATTTAGTGGCTGGCTCTGTCCTCTGATCCCTAGGCAAGCTTTATTGGTGTATATGATATATCACTACATTTTCCCCTTTTTGTCTAAAATAATAAGAGAAGGTTATAACTAATATAAGAAAAACTATATACAAGTACAATAAGTATATACAATATATAGGCAATAAATACATCAACAATGTCTAGTCCATTTGCATTTGACAAATTCAGAGAAAATACTCTATTATCTATCCTACCTTTGTAAGTCCAAAGGATTATATCTAATTCACCTTCTACCCTAATTTGCAGTACCAACCCCAAACTATCTTTTGATGTCTTTCAAACTTATAGAATTTAGTGAGTTTCTTTTCTGAATTTGTTAACAAGGAAAACTAAAACTGTAACTGTCTAATCTTCACCTCCCTTAGAGACCAGAGAAGAAAGTAATATTAACTGAGTAAGCAAGAAGTGCAAACAAGCGACTTCCAAAAAATGTGAGAAATGACAGAAAAAGCTGGCTGCCTGAACAGCCTCTGCAATGCTGGGGCATTCATCTTTGGCCTACAGGCCTAGCATATATGAAAACTCATCAGTGAAGCAGGGTTTTCTAAAGGGCCTTCCTACCTTGTCTTGGCAAAGATCAGTAGTCCTTTCTTTTGTGTCCTGCTTGTCTGCTTTGGACAGCATACTGTCAGTAGTTGACGTAAGGGCACTTTCTTGCCAAGTGGCTAACTTTTACCACAAAGAAAGCAAACTCCATATGGAGTTTCTTCAATGCCCATCATCTTCTCTGAAGTAGATTGGAGCAGACATGTCTCACAGTCATAAAAAAAGGAAAAAAATCTATATTATTAAAACATCTTAAATACCATATTCTGTAGATCTCTGAAGTGTTTGAAGATGACTTGTCTATCTAAAATATATTTCTGTTTAACCTTGAAAACATACCTAATATGACTACAAGTTTGATTGTAATGATTAACTTTTAACTTGCATTTCTTATATCCTCATTAGTTGGTAATAATAACTTTCAAGGACTAGCAATTTACATTACTGTATAGGTACAATACCTTGAACAAGATTAGAAATATATGTACAGTATTTTCTAACAAAATTAATCTCAAATTTGTATCAATATACATAATTTGTATACAATATACAAAAATCCAATCCAATGCAAAATATTTAAAATGAGTATTGCTTTCTAAAAGTAGACTAAATAATCTACCTTTTCATCTTATCAAATCTACATCCTCCCCTTTTTTCAGAGTAGATTCAATAATCCACCCTTTTATCCTATTATTTCTATATCTTTTTTTCAGAGTAGATTCAATAATCTACCTCTTATCTATATCCTCTTTTTTCTTTTTCCTTTTTTTAAAACAAGAACCCTAAATCAAAGCTCCTTGTTTAGCTTTTTTTTTTCCTGACCATTATCAATTAACAACTTGTAACCAACCATCCTAAACAATGACAATTATCCATAACCCATTCAAAGATCAAAAACTACCCACCCCACCTCTTGGGAATGTGGGTGTCCTTTTCTTAAAATTACTTCCTACTCTCTGGGGGCAAAGGCACCTTTAGGGGATCCTGAAAAGAGAAATTTTGAGTTAATTGTCAAGTCCTGGGAGAGGTAGCTGTATCATTTGTTGTCCAGTATCTGCATAATGCAAAAGTGCAGGGCTTGTCTCAAGTAATTGCTTGAGTAGTCTGTGACACTGAATCATCTCAGCTAGCCATCTTGAAATTGTCCTGAGCAGTTTATAGTCCAAAGCCAATCTTTGGGTGGTGTTTGTCAGCTTACTGGTATTATTATTGTCCTGATGGAATTGTCATTGTGGGGACCCATTATCTTTTTGGAGACTTCAAAGTTGATGTTAAGCAAGGTCATGGTTCCCTGCAGAAAGCTGATAGAGACTCAAACCCAAAATCATATACAGGAAGCTAGATGAAGCCTATTTTCTAGAATCAGTTAGTACTCTATATGACTATTAATATCATGACAAAAGTTTAAAAAATATATCTATTAATCTTATAAATTCTGATAAAAATTCATACCTTAAGAAGTTTTAAAGTCAAAATAAAATCAAAGAATTATGAAATTAGTGGCAATACAATAGTCCTTTAATTTTGTTTTTTCTTCTGTCCCATATCAGATGGCTCTTCTGATATGATACATAGATTTTGCATTTTCTTTTAACAAGCATGCTTGGGTTTAGAGAAGGAGAGAGCCACGTTCCAACTCGAAAGCCAGCTTTAATTTTTAATTGAAGTGGGACTACATGAAGACCATTTGTGTTATGTGTCTGTAGAGAACAGCAGAAACAAACATTTAGGAAAACTTATAAAATTTTATCCTGTTAGATATGTGATATACCAATAGGCCAATTTACTCTTTTCTTGGGACATTTTCTCTGGATGATTTGTCCTTTTTCTTCAGATATCTCATTTGTCCAGTGTTCTTCAGATTCCTTATCCTTTATTTTCCTGAAGGACAAAAACAAAACCCTTTCCCAACCCTAACTTTGGGGATATTTTCAATCTAGTCTTTATCAATTTTGATTTATAATTTCTCCTGAAATTTTTGTTCTCTATTCTATAGTTATTCTATCACTCTGAGCAGTAGGGCTTTTTACAATAGGCATTAGATTCTTTAATTGCTCTGAGAAGGATTTTCTTCTTTGATGGCAGGATAGGACTAAATTGAATTTGTCATGGGAGCCTGTGAGAGGTCCCTCAGGGAGCTTCCCAATGGCAATGAGAAAGCATTACCTTGCCTGTCCCTTGTTGATCTACATTCCTTAGTCTGGTGTCTACATTTACCACACCTTCTGCATAATCCAGAAGGGAGGAGAGATCTGTTACCATTGTTCCTTGAAAAAACATTGTAGAAATACCATGTTTACAGCTCCCTTTTAGGTGACCTTGTTTACCACAATTAAAACAACTGACATTACTATTTCTCTTCAAACCTCTGGAAATCAGCTGTCCTATCCAAGCATCATCATGGTCATGAGATTCAATGTTGTATCCCAGATCCATTCCTCCAAGGGTGCTGATTTTACCTTTAACAGCCTAATTATCGGTTTGCATTGTACATTAGCATTTTCAAAAGCCAGAGATTCAATTATTATCTGTTTAGCTTCTGAATTTGATATCATTCTATGTACTGTTGAAGACAATCTTTGTAAGAAATCAGTGAAGGTTTCTTTTGGGCCCTGTATAACTTTTGTAAATTACTCAATTTTCTTTCTTACTTCTTCAATTCTGTCCCAAGCTTTCAAGGCTACCATGTGGCATAAAATTAGGCTTTGATCATCATATAAAGATTGTCTTTGTATATCAGCATAATCACCTTCTCCAAGAAGTTGATTGGTAATTTCCCTACCTCTAGCCCAACGGTCTTAGGCTCATCTTTCTACCAGAACCTCCACTATAACTGGGACCAGCCTCTAAGACAGCTGTAAACAAATCTCTCCAGTCTTGAGGGATAATTCTCAGTTTACCACGAATTTAACATTTGCTTTATGAACGGAGAATGCATACCATATGACACTATAGCTTCTTCGATCTCCTCAAATCTAACATTTGCACAGGAGTCCAATCAGCTTGTGCACAGCCTTGAGCACTTGGCAGTTCCTGTAAGGTTACTGGATAGATTAAGGTTGGCTGCTTGAAAGCCTTAGGCTCTTTCTCTGTAACCATATAATGCAGTGCTGAGATTGGTTCACCTTTAAATTCTTCTGTCTGGGTCTGAATTTCTCTATGATCTGTTTTAACAAGTTTTTCTAAAATTTTTATCTTGGCACTCACATTAGCTAATTTTTAAAATGATAAAGTGGAAATGATCAAACAAATAATATTTATAATTAATATCTATCCCATCAACATTAATTATCCTCTCATTTAGTTGTTGCATTTTCAGACCACCTAATGTGTTATCAAACAGGGACAAAACACCCTTCGTAGTAAAAATGTTTCCCATTTTTTAATGTGGGAAAAAAATTCTCTTTGAACTAATTTCTCCCTTTAAAAAATCTTAATTGACTCACCAACTCTGTCGAGTGCATAGAACAGTAGAAGCCCAAGCATGTTTCAAGTTGTGGTAGCAGTCCAAGATGGAGATCCAGGGAGAGCCCACAACCAACCAGGAGAGAAGAAATGAAAGATCTAGTCATCTGGATCCAGCTGGTTAGGGACTCCAGCCTACATGGGATGGAGATTCTGACCACATGCAGGACTGAGCTGGGACCTGCAAGGCCACAGGCAAGTGAAGTTTTTGTGAATTTGTGCCACAAACATTGGGTGCCAGATGTAACAGGAATCTTGAAAGGTCTTATAATAAAAAAAACCCAGAACCAGATATTGAGGTGAAAGCTGAAAGATCAGAGAAGCAGAACAGCCAGCCACTAGCTGACCTCTATGAAATCCTCAGCCTCAAGAGAGTGAGTTCCTGTTTCATCACGCCTTATATACCTTTCTGTGTCCTGCCATATTACTTCCTGGGGTTAAAGGCATGTGTCACCACTGCCTGGTTCTGTTTCTGTCTTGTAGCCCAGTGTGGCATTGAACTCACAGAGATCCAGACGAGTGATAGGATTAAAGGTGTGTGCTGCCATTGCCTGACCTCTATGCCTAATTTAGTGGCTAGCTCCTTCCTCTGATCCCCAGGCAAGCTTTATTGGAGTACACAATATACCACTACAAACTAGCACTGGAAAGGATTAAGATGGGTGGTTTTGTTACTACATGTAGCCAAACATGAATAAATTAGTAAACAGTGACTGTTAGAAGATGGCGCATGCACTGGAAACAAAATGGAGCTAGTGACAGGGGAAGAGGTATCCAGGTTGGTGCTGCAACCTGAAATGAGATCTTTAAGATAGATTCACTAGCAGAGGGACGGTGGTGTGAATGCTTGGGGAAGTAGAGTGCAAGAGTGTGCAAGGCTGAGGCTGTAGCTAGGACTGTGCCTAACAGTGTCTTGGCATCTTTGGAGGGGAGTGAGTCAAGCCAGGCAGGTAGGAAAGCCTAGGCTTATGCTGAAACATCCCGAGGATTTGGCTTTTCTTGTGCCCCAAGGCCAACCTGCAGAAAAGCATGGGATCCTCTATCTGCTGTGCTGAGAGGGCTACAGTGGGTGACAGAGGAAACTGGGAGATCAACAGCATCTACCACAAGGATCCAAAGGAAAGAATGTCCCTTGGCTCCGAGGGACAGTGGCAGTTCTGGAAAGTGGCTGGGCTCCAGGTTTAAAACGGGAAGAAAAAGTCCATTGAGTTTCTGGATGAATTAGAAATGTGTGGAAGAAAAACTGAACTATGGGTGATCCCAAGCTGTTTTCATCCCAAGCAACATAAAGAACAGGGTTTCTGTCAACTGAACTGGGCCGAACAACAGGGGAGCAGACATGAATGAGTCATTTGAAGTCAGATCTTGTAATCACACATTCTACAGTGACCTGTCAGGATATAGCTGGAAATGGGTGATTAGGTCCCAGCTAGAGGTGTCAGTGGAGGAGTAGAGAAACCCTAGGCAGGAATGCAGCAGGTTTGGAAGTGGTCCTCTTCAAAGGAGCTCCAGATAGAGGCACAGAGATATGCCAGGCATCCTAATGCTGCCAATTCTGGGCCCAGAGGAAAGGAAGGATCAGAACTGGAGATGTAAAGAAAGGCCCAGATGGCTGGGTACAATTGACAACCCACATCAACAATTTGCAAACATGGGCACTGCCAGGTCCAGGGGAGTGACTTTCTGGGTCACATAGGCAGTCAGTGGTGAGCTGTTATGGTAGCACTCCGCACAGGAACATGTCTATCTGGGAGTCACAAACAGGAGGACATTCACACAGGGGAGGTAGATAAGGTCTTTCTTTGTAATTACAAAGCACCTTATGTGACGTAAAACTGACAATGCAATAAACAAAATGAAGGAAAGAGCAGCTGCCTGTGGGTCCCAGCTGTTCATCAGTGAACAGTTAGCAGGTTAGGGAAGAGCGCTGAGTATCTTTGAAATAAGCTTCATCAGATGTATTTTCTGTTCAGTTCTATTAAACACTCCCCATTTTCTCAAAATCCCTTTATGATCCCCATGCTGTAGGATGTTCTGTATGCTGTGGATGTGTTGCTCTGATTGGCTGATAAATAAAAAGCTGATTGGCCAGTAATCAGGCAGGAAGTATAGGCAGGATAAGCAGACAAGGAGAATTCTGGGAAGAGGAAGGCTGAGTCAGTAGACGCTAGCCTGCCGTCCAGGGAGCAGCATGTAATGGCGCACAGGTAAAGCCAAGGAACACGTGGCGACTTAGAGATGAACAGAAATGGGCTGAGTTTAAGTGTAAGTGCTAGACAATGGTAGGCCTGAGCTAACAGCTGAGCAGTTTTAATTAATATAAGCTTCTAAGTGATTATTTTATAAGCCGCTTCAGGGTCCATGGGGCTGGGCAGGACTGGAGAAAACTTCAGCTACATCCCCAGGCCCATGAAATTCCTGGAAGTGTTTTGCACACTCATGGTGAAGAAGTTCTTAATTCCACCAGGTAGAATAAACAGTATTACACAACTAGTTACCACCAACATGATAAGCTAAGTGATGTGAATTGGTTATTTAGATGTAGTCTGTCCAAAACAGTAAGGCTTAGCATAGTAGTTTTCTTTCTTTCTTTCTTTTTCTTTTTCTTTTTCTTTTTGTAGCTTTCTTATCTTACCGATTAAATTATATTCTTCTTAAATATTTGAATTGATTTTTTTTATTTGTGTCTCTCTGTGTGTATGTACATCTGCACGTGGGATATCTTCAGAGGCCACAGAGGGTGTTGTGTTATCTTGGGCTGGATTTACAGGCAGCTGTGAGCCACCTGACATGGGTATTGGGACATGAACTCAGGTCCTTTGGAAGAACAGCAAATATTCTTAGCATTGAGACATCTCTCCAGCCCCCTCCAATTATACATTTTAAAAAGTTCTTTTTGGATTTATTATTTTATGTATATTTGTATTTTGCTTGCATGTATGTGTGTGTATCAAATGTGTACCTGAGGCCTAAGGTGGCCACAAGAGGGGGTCAGATTACCTGGAACTGGAGTTAAAAATGGTTGTGGGTGCTGGAAACCAAATCTGGGTCTTACGGAAGGACAAGTTCTCTTAACCATGGAGCCATCTCCCCAATGTCCTTCCCCTCCCCCAGCATTCATTAATGAACTCCCCAGGTCACATCCTGTTTCTGCTATCATCACAGATCTGTGAGGACAGCCCCTGTTTAGATCTTCATAAACTCCCCTCTACACAGTTATTTTCTACAGAAAACAGCCAGATGTTGAAGTTCTCAAACAAAAACTCTGGGTGTGCTGAGCTCCTTTTCTAAGACAATAGAAAATTTTCCTCTAGGAAATTTGTGTTTTCAGGTCATCCAGGGAATGTACGAGAATATCTGCTTCCTCAAGACTGTAGCCATTAAGTGTTGTAATATCTAAACATTGCTGTCATTTCATCAGCCCCAAATCTTGGGGATTACATATTTTTGGTTAACAGCAAAATTATCCAACTCCCTAGGGGTGCTAATTACTATGCCTTTCTGCTTGTAAATACTCTTTTTATGTTCATTTCTTCATGTGGGTCCCATTACATGGAGAGCATGGACGCTGTGGCTCATCCAAAGACCGCCTGCTGACTTTGTTACGTTAGGTGTCAACATGCTAGTTTGACTACTGCCAGGCAGAGCTCTTCTGAGGGGACTTTGAAGTCACAATGGTGGTCTTCAAGTTCTTTTTAAAAAGTATTTTTGCAAAAGCTTAATAAACATATGGATACATATGCGATAGTTTATCAAAATTTTTTGGCTTTTTTATTGGCTTGCAATTTTACATTGTTGTCCCATTCAATTAAATCAAACAAGTAATTTAAAATGATGCATTGCTTTCAGGTGCTAGGAAGATAGTTCAGTGGTTAAGAACACTGACTACTCTTTCAGAGGACCCAAGTTCGTTTCCCAGAACCCACACAGCAGTTCACAGCCATTTGTAACTCCAGTTCCAGGGAATTGATGTCCTCTTCTGGCCTCTGTGGGCACTGCATAGAGGGGGTGCTTAGACATCATGCAGGCCAAACACCCAGACATGAAATAATAACACTTTGTCACACTACAGCTTCCATGACAAGATGGATTTTTCTTTTTCTTCTTCTTTTTTTTTTCTCTTAAATTTTATTTTATTTGGGGGGTGGGAAGTTTCAAGGTCAGAGGGTGGATACAAAGGGATGAGAAAATGAATGGGATGGAGGTGCATGATGTGAAAGACACAAAGAATAAATAACAAAGTTAAAAAATAATGAATAAATCTTTAAAAGGGGGCTTTCAAATGCTGCTTTGCTTATTGGTTTTAGGGACTATCAAAAGTTCTTGATATTGAAAAAGGTAAGAGTCAACAGATCAGATCCACATGCATCTAAGACAAGCAGTTTATTTCCTTTCATTATCATTCTGTCCACATGTGCTAAGGTAAACAGTCTACTTTGTTATGATGATTGAATGTATCTACTCTTCAATAAAAATGTGTTATGTTCACTATAAACAATCAAGTAGTTTACACAGAGCTGAAAGAAGAAATTGTTTATGTTTGACTCAGAGACACGAGGCAAATTAAGGCTTAATTTTCAGTGATGGTGAGAGGTGAGGCTGGCCACCAATCAATGAACATGGACACTGTTTTTGTTTCATAACAATTGTTTATCTTATCCTGGACTATGTTTGATATCATATCCCTAAAGATTCACTGTGAGACAGCCTGGTGGGCAAAGGCACTTGTGACCAAAGTTGATGGTCTGAGCTGGATCCCTGGAAACTCACATGGTGGAAAGAGAGAACTGACTCCTGCAAGGTGGTGTCCTCTGACCTCCACATGTGCTCTGTGGTACGTACCAACCAACACGAGTAATAATTAAATGTTAAAGAAGAATTCATGGGCCCAAACAGGCACACATATTAACCTCAGACAGATTGTACCTTGAGATTCTGGCACTCGAAATGTGATTACTCACAGAGGAATGACTTAGTGCAGGGCATTGGCTTGGAACTGCCTTTATCATTGGGGGATTATTGGGAATGTGCAGAGCAGCTGATCTGGAAAAGGCTTTAAGCCCGAATCTTTGGTTTATGGCTTTTACTCTCTACAAACCTTAAGTTCTCAGAGTCACACAGAGCCTGACACAGTTGCTGAAACATGGCTCCCCAAAGCAACCCCTTCTGGTTTGTGATCTTGGGACCTCATTGCTAGTCTAGCAGTCAACAATGTTTTTCTGAGGTATAGGACTGCCAAGCCAGCCTCACTCAAGATACCTTCCCCTTCCCTCATTTCTTCAAAGAACTGGGCTTGAGTATTTTTAAAAATCTTATCAGATTATCTTTGCTTAGTGATGAGTTGGCTGTCAGTAGCCTCTTCAACTGACCCTACCCGCAGGCAGTTGCTAAATACTCAATTTGGGCCAGTAATTGCCCTTCCCTTTCACTTTCTTATGGGGTGGCCTGTTTAGAAAGCTGTCCCATTTAGTGGAACAGCTTCTAAATAGGCTGCCTTGCCTTCAACAAAGCAAGCCAGGTCAATTACATTCAATCCTTGCAGTGTGTGGGCGCTTTTGGCTTCAAGGCTAGATCAGGTAATGCTCCCTGTCTGACCCAACTTGACCCAACTTGCAAGGGTGTATTTACTCATGACATTCAGAGCCTTTTCTCTTTAAAGGCACTGGCTACTGAAAAGTATGCACTGACCCGGAGGGGAGAGACCTGTGCCCCATTGTTATTCAGTCATATCTCAGGTAACAAGAAAGGTTTAACTCATCATGTTTATTGGTGATATTTTAACAGCAAAATACTGCTTTTATGGGTATGTTGTGGTTAGGTTACACGATGAGACTGCCTATAAAACACTTATGTGCATATTTAGCAGCAAGTTTGAATTACTATTTACTAGCTGCTTTTTAGAGATTAGGTAGAAATATTTAGAAAGCTGTTCTTCACGACTCAACTTCTTTGCAGAGCTGTCAGAGAAACCTTCAGCGTATTCCTTCAGCAACTGAGAAACTTAATCTAGCCAAACTTTTTTGGTAATTAATACAATTGTTTTGGCCTTTAGAATTTCTTAAAACCTTTAGAGAAAAGAGGCTCTGAAGGCTGTCCAGAAGAGGAGGGATGCAGGGGAGAAAGAGGAAGGGCAAGACATTGTGCACAGGATGTCTCCCATGCTCCTCCTTCCCCCAAAGAAGCACCTATAACAGAACGGGACAATGGGACTTGGCTACTTGGCCTGCTAAAGGGAACTTTATTATGGATGTGGCTGGCCCTCCCTTACTATTGTGCTTAACCATACGTGTGCACACACTCATACTAATGTCTATGCAAGGACACAAACGCACAATGAGTCAAGGGTTTGGGAGTAGAACAGACAGGATTTCAGAGACTCTGGGTGAATATTTACAACTGGCCTTCACTGGGCACTCACTGTGGCTCTGGGCACAGAGCAAACCCCCCTCCCCCCTGTGTGTCACCAAGGGACTCTAGCATATGGTGAGTGCTGTTAATCATTGCACCCTTTGCAGATGACAAAAATGAAGGCTCAAAAGATTAAAACTTGTGTGAATTATGTGAGTTTCAAAAACACCTGCCCTGCATCCTGAAGTGTATCTCATGGTTACTCCTCATGTTCCCTTCTGCTAACCCACTATGGTTAGGGTGAGATTAATATCTTTGAATTAGGATTGCCTCCATCAAGTGGGCAGGATTTATGCAATCACTTGAACAATGAAAGATCTCTACCAGTAGATAACCTGGAGAATTGAATTGCCACATGCCTGGAACTTCAGTCATTATACATAGGACCCACCAAGCCCCCACAGCAACTGTTTGCTCCATCTCTCCAGAGAACCCTGTCTCACACAGAAGAAACTACCCAGCGTAGATTTTCTTTAAAACTGTCAATGACCGTGAACTTTTCTTCTAGAATGGCCTGTAGCTTGTTATTTTTTCATCACAGAAAGCTCTGCCCAAGTTCCACCAGCACTGTTTTTCTTTTCTAGTTTTGAAAATTTACGGCTATCCCAGTTTCCCAGACTCCTCGCATCTTTCCTTCCTTCGTCCCTCCCTCCTTTCCTTCCCTCTCCTCCTCCTCCCCCTCCCTCTCCTCCCTCCCTCCCCTTTGTTCTCTCTTCCATTATTCCTCTTCCCTCCCCTCTTACCCTCCCTCTCCCCCTATTCTTTCCTTCCTTCCTCCTTCCCTCTTTCTCTTCCATCTCCTCCTCCCTTCCATCATTTCTTCCTTTCCTGGATCCTTGAGGCAGATCTCAGTGGCATAGGCTGGCCTTGCTCTCAGGACCATCTTGTTTTAAGCCTCCCAAATGCTAGTGTTCCCGGTGTGTGGCACCACGGCTCCTGTTGTTAAGAGTGGACTTAACAGGACTGGAGGTGGGAGTCCTAGCTCTTGACATGTGCCTGGCCCCACTTTCCACCTGAATCTTGTCCCCTCAGTCCAAGCGTGCAGACCATCCTGCTCCTGAGGAGGTTCTTCATGTGCCTTCTGGCACTGGGAATGGCAGTGTTCTTAATAACAGCTTCCATGTCCTTCACCTGTCAGGCTTGTGTGGGCTCCTCTGGAGAGTTTCTGCTCTGTAGGGTTGTTTTCTAGCTTCCTTCCAGCACATTGCTTTGTTTTTTGTCTTCATTGCAAGTACCACTGGGCTATCCCTCCCATCTTCTTCCCTCAGCCACAAATGCACCTTGGTGACATCTGTTGTTACTTTCCACTGCTTTCCCATATCTGGAAAATCACCTCACCTAAACCGGACCTCAAGAAACTGCCAGTGAATGAATAAATGAAGAGAGGAAGGAATGTACTTGGTGTTAAATTTACTCAGTCTGGGAGGCAGAGGTGTGCAGGTGCGTGATATCCTACTGGTGAGAGAGAGTAAATTACACATTTTTGAAGGTGCATTAACTCTTTCAGGCCCCTAGGGTATCATTTAGTTCACTGGAATAGTAATTTACTAAACGGTACCTTAGGGGCCTAAAAAAGTTAATGCACCTCCAAAAGTTTCTAACTGACATCAGGGAGTAGTTTATTTACCCAGCAGGATTTGACCTAATAGGTCTTAACTCTGTTTAAGAGAGTCTTAAGGACTTTCTCACTTTCCCACCCTGGCATTCCCCACTGTTAGCGTGTATCTGTTTGTGGGATTTGGTTTCCAGTCGCTGGTATGAGTGTGCACACAATACCAAGACCCAAGAAAGACTGCTACCTACAGCATGTGCACACAGCTTCCTGCATACTTTGAATTTATTGCAAATAACCGTGCATTACAATCCATTCAAACAATGCTATTTTAGTGACTTCTATATATGTATTATGAAACTGTTTAAATAGTTCTAATTTTATCTAATAACTGTATCCTAGGTATTAGAGAATGGAATGTATTCTAGGCATTTACTAAATCTATAACCCCTGGTTTCCTGTTTTAATTCCTTCATTTTACATGGATACGATGCTTTGAGCCCTAATCTCAGACATCTTCAACAAGACAGCTTCATCTTTTTTCTTTTATTCATTATGTCAATGTTATACTATGGTAGCATGTCAAAAATGTTTCCTCCCCTTCTGAGTTTCAAAGAAGCCAGTTCTTACACAATTGTGAGGACATATCATTATATGGATGTTACAGGAGCTGGTCACATGTCCCTTCCTACTTTGGGGTTAAATGGGTTGTGATTGTTCCCAGTAGTAGATATAGATATTTGAGGAAAAAAGACTATGGGTAGAGTTTTCCAAATAGAGATGAAGCCACTCAGTCAAGACTCCTGTTGTAGACTTTGAGACAATTCAGTATGAAATGGGTTAAATTTGCCTTAATCATAGAATGAGGAGTTTGTCCAGCAAGCAGTATTGTGTATCAGTTGTAGACAGCAAGCTAGTTTTGAGACTATTACTATGGTGTGGTACAATCTTCATAGGGTCCTTTAATTATTTAATCACATTTTTTGTTTGTTTTTCTTTTAAATGTTGTAGAAAAGCTTCTATTTTTTTATATTTCAGTTAAGATGGTAATTGAATACAGGGAGGGCCAATGAACACTTAGGGCCATTTGAGGGGTACTATGGAAACCTACTACAGTAGAATGCCTTAAAATATATGCATATATGAAAGAAATCTAAATGGAGTCATTGAATGATGGAGGAGTCAAAGCCTCAACTAGATACCTTCACCACTAAATGAAATACCCATTGCCAGGAATGGTTACATCTAATTGAGTTGTTGGCCAAAGGGCCCCATGGAAACCCCTAAACAACTCACAGTGTTGTCCAGGCTATTGATTGCTCTCCACACACTGATGGCAAGGCCCCATTACTGAAGACAACACTTGCATATCTCATTGAACACAGAGGAGTTGAGGTGGTGTCTAACTGGAGCCTTCACCCCCACTGACTAGTGCTTATGGTACTGAGATGAACTCTCATGCAACTAGAGGAGAAAGGTAAACACCAACCCAGCTACAAACCTTGCAGTCTGCCATGGTGACCAGCCTGAGTGATACCGGTGTAACAGTGCCCCAGCACCTGTGGGAGTAACCAACTTCGGTCACATTAGATTTAAGACCCACTCCATGAGATGGAACCCACGCCTGACACTGCTCAGGTGGCCAAAAACTCGAGAGCAGATAGGCCATGCGCCTGGGGGAAACCAGGTGCTATTGTTCTACTGAAGGAACATATTAAAAAAATGATTCCTAGTGACATTCTGCTATGTCATGGATCAGTGTCTCACTCAGCCATCATCACTGAAGCTTTCTCCTTCAATCTATGAGAACTAGCACAGAGACCCACAACTGGAAGATGTGCAGAGAATGAGAGACCTTGGAGCACTCAGTCCTACATTGGATATCTTCATCAAATCCTTCCCCCCAGAGCCCAGGGAAGTATGTGGGAGTGGAGGCAGAAAGAACGTAGGAACCAGAGGGCATGAATGACACCAAGAAAACTGTTTTCTAGACACAACAGGAATGATGCACATGTGAACTCACAGAGACTGTGGCAGTATGCATGTGGCCTGCACAGTTCCAAGTTAGAGTCTCAGTGTTGAGAGGGGGTTGTGAACACAAACTCCCATTCCTAACCAAGAAGCTATCTCCAACACAAGATGAACCCAGTGACATCTTTGGAGACTTTTTTGTCTAATATTGCTTTTTCTTTAACCTTACTGTTCCTTATCTTATATATATATGGTTTCTGATCTTGTGGAGTTTTGTGTGTGTGTGTGTCTATGTGTATGTGTTTCTCATGTCTTTGCTTTTTGAAAAAAGGTTTTCTAAAGAGACAGAGAAAGAAAGCATGGAATTAGGTAAGTAGGGAGGTGGGAAGATCTGGGAGAAATTAAGGGAGGGGAAATCGTGATCAGAATCTATTGTATGAGAAGAATTTATTTTCAATGTAAAAAGATGGTAATTGAGTTCAGTGAATGTGTTCTTTGACCTCAAGGATGTCATTCTGGATAAAAAGAAAATTTCATGCCTGGGAAGACAGTTCAATCAGTAGAAAATAGAAGCACTTGCCACACACCCCCCTCCAAAAAGCCCCTCTGACCTCAACATTTATGCTATAAATAATAAAATAAAAATTTTACTCACTAAATAGTAAAATCAATTGAGATGCTGAAGAACCATCTTTCAATGTCATGCTGGTATTATTTTCTTCATTTTTTTCATGAAAGATATGCAGACTATGATTGACTCATTCTAAAGGTAAGTCTAGATTGTACCAACAGAAAACACTCAAAAGCAAACTAACCACACAGATCCTGAGTACTGGAAACTGTGGGTGTGGAGCTACAATTCACAGGGATTCTTCAATTCAGAATTGATGCATTTACTCAGCTTGTGCATCATTTCAGTACTAACTCAGAATCCCTTCCCTTCAGTTAAAATGCCGACTTGTCCCTGTCATGCTAAGAAGGCATGTTTAGCATGTGGGCTTCAAAAGTGGATTTTTTTCTGCAACTCTTCGTTCATGTCTTGTATGAACAACATGACTTTATGATGGGGAGAGTGTTTGAAGGGCTTGGCTGAGTGCTGCTGATGTTAGTACCCTTTAGTACACTTGGCTGGTGTCCTCCAGGGACTGGCCTGGGTCTGTGTTCTCTACAGATATAAATGATACTGAAAATATCCATGGTTTTACTTTACCAACTGGCATTGTGCAGGGCAGAAATTCCCAGCTGCTTAACGGCTGAATTTGACGTATAGTAGCTTTTGTCCTTTGCTTTTCCCTGTCTTCACATTTGAAGGCTGCTCGCAACTTCATTCTCCGCTGGTCAGTATGTGGCTGAGCTTTCTTTCTCTGACATTGGGAGTTGAAAATGATCTAATAATTGCATAGACAATGAGCAGGCTCATCAGGAACTCTCAATCTGAGTTGTTTTAGGGAGTCTAATTTTTATTTTATTTTACATTTATTTGGTCTCCCCAAATGACTCTCAGAGGATGTGGAAATTGCTCACCAGATGAACACCAGAAGCAAGACAACAACTGGCAAGGGCCAGCACTAATTCATTCAAGGGGTCGGCACTCATTCATTCAAGGGTCCATCACTTATTCATTCAAGGGGCCAGCACTCATTCATTCAAGGGGCCATCACTTATTCATTAAAATGTGATTGAGTGAAAAACGACCTGTTTGGAGCTATTCTATGTGTTTGAAAATATTTGAATGTCACTTACATTTGCATAACCTAGAGACCTTTTTAGCTGAATTCCTCTGCTAGATAAAACTTTCAATCCTGGTGAAAAATCTTGGTTGATTTAAGTATATACAGTTTGAAAATGACCCTGTCGACTGTATAAGTACTGATTAAGCCCATAGGTAAAATCTCTAAATTCATTGGGTAGATGCAGGGTCCCAGAGTGTCAGGATAAGTTGGCATCCATTGCCTTTATTTATTGTTAGATATTTCATGCTTTCAGGGAATTTGCTGGTAATTTTCCTAAGATTTCATTACACTGAAGAAGTACCTATCCATGTGTGAGAAACTCATAGTTAGCCTCAAGTAACAAATAGTAATCGTTATTTTACACTCCTATTTCAATTAGCCTTAATCTTTTGTTTGCATAGCCTTGCAAAGCTGTAAAAATATCAGTCATTATAGTTTAATTACTAACTATCATCCAGGTGTCTAACTCCACTTCCTTCTAAACAAGTTCCTTCTTTTGATTCATTCTGCAAAGCCGCTCTCTGTCTTCTCTAAGGATGGCGGTAAGCTGCTCTGCTGGGCTCTGTAGGTCACAACACAGGCTGCTTTGAGTCTGAGTTCCTTCTAGTGCCGGAGAGTTATTGCTGCCTTTGCCTTTGCCTTTTGATTCAGCCTGCGTGCCGCTCCACTTCAGGGCAGAACCACACTTGGGTTTTATATAATGACAGAAATGGAATGCTTCCTGCTCTCCTGTTTATTTAGTAAAACATTTTACATTCCTGGATAGATACCAGTCTGTCATTAATGGATTCTTGGCTTTGGGCCAATAGCTAATAGTTTTATTGGTCCTCATAACATAGCAATGTGATTTTTGTAACCACCAGGGCCTCCTTTCTTCCCCCCATCTCTCTCTCTGTCTCTCTCTCTCCCTCTCTCTCATCTATCTCTATCTTTTCATCTCTCCCTCCTCCTCCTTCCCTTCCTCTTTTAAAAATATCACAACAAACCAAGTATGCCAGTTTTTTGTTTGTTTGTTTTTTGTTTCTTAAGAACCACATTTTTTCTCTTTAAATCATTATCTGTTCTACCCCATTCTTTTTTTTCTCTTGGAAAATTCTCACATATTGTAGGATATTTTGGATATTTGAAACGAGGCTCAAGACTCAGTGACTGAGCTTCCTTACTGCCCTATGGTGGCCTTATGAAGCTCGTGTTCTACATTGCTGGAGAGTATTATAGTGAACACCTTTGCCCATAAAGCCCGGCCTGGTTCTCAGAATTGTAGACTTTGCCTCATATTCAATAACCCCCCCCAAGGCTATTACTAGGACCAGATCTGTTGGTGAATACTCACTTTCCAGTGACTAATTCCAGGGAAAAAACTTTGCTGAGCAATTAGTAAATAAAATTTCATTTTTATTGCAAGAATTTTATCTTTAAAAAGAGGTAAGATTCTGAAATATGGGCACCCAAGGAGAGGGTTCCAGTTATTTTCAGAGGCAGTTACTCTCACCCCTAGAAGTTATGATATGACACATGCTCCTGTTTGCATTGGCGGTATGGCACAGTTGGGCAGGAGTGAATGCCTCAGTGGTACAGGTCAAGTTTATTTAACACTGTGATGTTTTAAAACACAGTGCCAGCTCAAATATCTCAGAACTGCTGTGTGCTTTGCAAGGCAATTCTTCCCCAAACAAAATCAAATGACTTCTTTCCACTTTGGAAGCAATGCCTACCAATAAATCAGTTTCAACCTAAAACAAAGTAAAGTATACTAGAGAACTCAGGCAGGATGGGGCTCCATAAGGGCCCGCTAATCACCCTTGATTCCATTAGTCACCCTCCACTGCCAGCCTGGGTTTGCAATGAATGTATTTACTGTTTGGGTAAAAATTATGTATAGATTTATAGAGCTCATGAAAACAGTGTAACTTCTAGAGAATGAAAGCTAATGTTCTTTTATATGATAAGTGCGTATTTTGATTTGCTGAGCTGACATCTTTAAAGGGAAGTCTATTTCACCTTCTAGTCCTACCCTGTTCTCTCTTATCGCTAACAGCAGAGTCACATACATTTGGAAACAGAATGGAGGACCAGGAATAAACAATTGCTCCTATTGTTTCTGATTACACAGTCAGCTTGCCAGTTGTCAGACTTGGAAGGACTATTTCCTCCCTGTGTATGTAATAGTGCTCCTCTGTGTAAGTGTTGTGAGGACCGACAGGCTTAGTTATAGATTTTGTTCATTGACTTGGTTCGTGGTTAAGGAAAACTCTCCCCAGTAGGGAGAACAACTTCTTCCTGGCACCATAGTTATGTGAAAATCCAGGGTGATCAAGTGGAAGAACAGCTAGATCAGTGTTCTATCAGAAGATGTCCAGAGCAGTGCAGGAGACAGAGAGCGGAGGTGAGGCTGGCCCTTAAGTACTTCCGTCTGGAAGTGACGCACATGGTTCCCCTTGGGATGCTGTTGGAATAAATGATCAAATGAGTGAATTAGGAGCAGGCATTAGAAACTGAAAAGTATTCACAGAGCCCAAAACCACATCAAATCAAGAGGTATATGTATATATGTATATTTGCCTTTGTGTTGGCTAGTTTTCTGTTTCTGTGATAAAATCCCCAGACCGAGGTAGTTTGTAGAAGAAAGAGCAAATTTGCGCTTCCAGTTCCAGAGGGCTAAGATCCCACCATGCCTGGGAAGCATGGCAGTGTTCAGTAGGTATGGCAGGAGCAGAAAGCGGAGAGCTCGTGACTTCACATACAAGCACGAAGTAGAGAGACCACACTGGAAGTGGCGGAATTTTTTAATTTCAAAGCTTTCTCCCGGGGACATTCCTCCTCTAGCAAGTACGAATTACACCTCTCCAACATCATCACCAAACCAGGGATGATGTTTAAATGCTTGAGGCTACGGAGGGGGCATGCATTTTTCATTCAAACCACAGCAGCCTTGGCATATGTGGAACCATAGCTGGAATAGAGGTATCAGTTCTCAGAGTCCCTGCTGTAACCTCGGTTCCGAGTCTTCCCAGTGACAGGTGACCTGGTCACTCGTTTTGAGGGATGTTCTGAGGAAGCGACAGAGCAGAAGGTGGCCACATGGCTTGCCATGAGTTCTCCCAGGCAGGGTCTGTTGTAAACATGGGTTTTTACCGTAATGGGCTGGTAACGCGTACCGCTCCACCACGATGCTTCTTCTTCCAGCTCTCTCTTCGTAAATGGGTTATGAAGTAATGCTCTTGTCTACGCACTTTCCCTTCGTTTTGAACTCCCTATCTCGGCCTGAGTAAGAATTTTGCAAGCTTTGAAATATGTCAACATAAAATAAGCTTTGAGACAGCTTGAAAAATGTAAGATTCATAATGGACTCCACTAAAAATATGGTCTGCTAAAAAAACAAACCATGCTCGATCTTCCTCACTTGGAAAAACAATCAGATGGAACTCAGTGTGTATCACCGTCGTTTTACAGAGTCCCGTACCACAAGAAGCCCCACATTTCCAGTGAGAGCAAGTGTATCTGCCATGTCCTTTTCAGCCACTTGCTTAGTGACCCCTGCGACCTCTTCACATTCTACTTGACATTCTTCAGCCTCGCACAGAAGCTGCCTATTCATGAAGTCTTCCAGATGACTCCTCACATGGTGTGTCACCCTTCTGAGCTCCTCAATGACCTCCTCCTCCCTTCCAAATAAAGTAGGAATGAACTCATAAGTTCCTTTCTTAACAACTTAGCATATTAAGACTTTATTATTTACTTATTTATCCTTTGCCCTGCTAGGGATCAAAGCCAGGCTCTTACCTATGCTAGGCAAGCACTATGTGGACCAGGCTGCCTCAGACATACAGAAATCTCCCCGCCTCTCTGCCTCCTGAGTGCTGGCATCAAAGGCGTGTGCCATGTAGCTTCTAGTTTGTGTCCATGTGGAAAGCTGCTGCTGTCTGCAGAGGAGGGGGTGTGTATATGGCAGGGCTCCCCTCAGGACCCCCCACTTTTTATCTTATCTTTACTATTCATCCAACAGACTTTTCAGGGCCACTCTAGCACAGAGTGAGAGTGGAGATGCTCCCAGGACCTTTTAAATGACCCAATCTGGAGGTGACATATATTATTTCTCATTTTAATTGCAAAGTGACTGAGAAGTGTAGCTGTCACAGTGGGACAGGCAGGACGAAACTGACATGTTTTAAAGCCTGCCAGGGTTTGGGGAGGCCTACATGATGGGCTTTTGCTGAGAGTAAGAGATAGCATTTGGTTTAGTGCAGGCAGTTAATATGGTGGAATTGGCTGTGGTTATTAGAAACGGTCAAGGCAGGAGGAATATAGTTAGAAGCTGAACTACTCCACTGCACTCATTTCTTATAGTGTAAAAATCCTCATTGGTTTTATTGCTTATCCACATGTTCTGTGTGTGGGAGAACATGCTCTTAAATTATTTTCTAACTTATGACTCTCTTCTGTCCCAGTCACTTGGTGTACCCATGTTGGCTGGGATATTTATACCTTCAATCTAGTTGAGGTCTATCTATCTATCTATCTATCTATCTATCTATCTATCTATCTATCTATCATCTATCTATCTAACTATCTATGGAAGTTCTAACCACATGTGATTTTTATTTTAGGGGTCTATTTTTTTTTTTACATGTGCTGTCACTGTGTCCAAATTTTCATTGCTGGGGAATGATCTTAGATGATGAAGAAACAAAATAACTTGACATCAACAGCATCTTCTTCCTCCAGAGAAAAAGCGTGAACTGTCACATGCAGAGAAAAGGGAGCAGCCCTGAGTTTAGTCCTTTGCTTTAGAAAATAGCACTTCTTTTTCTTTTGGGGACCGCCCCTGTCTGTCATCACGTGATTCTGCTAGAGACCCTGCCTTCCAGTCAAGGACTAGACAGGAGACTGAGGGTGGCCTTCCAGAGAACCAAATACCTGCAGCCCTCCAGAGCTGGTCCAAAGTTGTGCAGCCAGATAGTAATCCAGATTCCTCAGGTTCCTGTGACTGGTATAGGGGCATAGATAGTCTATTTTATCAGCATGGATTCCAACACTTTAGTATAATCCTGCCAGTGTCACAGAGAGGAGAGTGTCCCTAGATTGCTGGCCACCCCGAGTAGAGCATGTCAGAAAACAGACATTCCGAAGGACCACAGTCTGGTTGTATGTTTCTGACATGATTCATGGGGCCTGAAACTGGACCAGCCCCAAAAGTTTTCAGTCATGAAACCAGTTCCATTCCATCATCTTTATTGATCTTTTCTTGTTTCACGATAATTCAAAGGGTTTTTTTAATTACTTGTTTTTATTTTATGTGTGTGAGTGTTTTGACTGCATGTATGTGTGTTGCCACATGTATGCCAGAGGAGTCAGAAGAGGCCATTAGACCTTTTGGAACTGGGGACCATTGTGATTCACCACGTGGTTCTGGGGACTGAACCCTGCTCCTCTGAAAGAGCCAAATGTGCTCAAACCACTGAATCACTTCTCCAGCTTCAGTGTGAGTTTTCTTTAAATCACTAGGTATTGGAAAATCCAAATTAATATGGCAACCTGACTATTTCTTTATTTATTGATAGGAAAATGTTTAAGGCACAGCACTATACAGAAAAAGAGAAGTGAAGAGAAATATCTTTATATGAAAAGGGTGATCATGACATATGAAAAGGATGTTATTGATCCTTGGTTTTATTTGGTCTGTCTGGATATTTGAAAGGTCCTTTCTGTGCCATGGCTTAATCCAGGAAGTCTTCTAATCTGTGCCCACATGTATTGCAAAAGCTTTGATAATATAGGTATGTAGGGAGACATTATGCTCACTGTGATTTTTAATGTTTGCACATCAATGTGACTCTTGGGGTTTTTGTTTAGAACAGATCTCATTATATGAAAAATTCACAGCATTACTTGGGAGATACTCAGATACTTTTTATGGAATGATATCCAAAGACATTTTTGTTTCTGTGAATTTTGGTTTCTATAATGCTGTGGCCTCTTCAGGGAGGCCAGCTACACTTAAGAAAAATGGCCCACAGTCACTAATTTAAAAAAAAAATCCCAAATGACAAGTGGGCAGATCTCCCTTCTGACCAACATTAGAAGCTTGATGTGTCTGGCTCCTCTCTGCTTTACTGACGCTGCTGTGCACCTGCTCTGCTTCTGGTGACTCCCAGCCGGCTCAGCGGACCACACTGAACAGCCCTCGCTTAAACCACTTGCTAGTGACTGATTCCCACGTGACTTTGTTCCTCTGGAACACCTCACTGGTGCTTCCTATCACATTCTATAGGCCTCCTTGTTTGTCATACAGTGTTACATTTTGTCAAGCTGCTGATATTTGGCTCAGGATGACATAGAAGACAAAAAATTCACAGACACAGGAATTAATTTGTTTGGATCTTTCCATATCACGGTGATCGAGAGCCTTCTTTATACAGAGCTCATTGCCTTCTCTCCTCCTTCTTCTCCCCCCCCTGCAGAAACAGGCCTGTCCTTCCCTTCTCCACAACCCTTCCCTTCTTATGTAGACCACAAGTTCATCTTCTGCTTCAGCCACATTCAGCATGTGTACACTTGTGTGTGCACACACATTCACAGAAACTCACACAAGACAGACATATACAGAAACTAACATACTTTACCTATAGACACACAGATATATAAACACACAAGACAACACAGAGATATCACAACTCATACAGAGACACACTCACACCAGACACAGACAAACATACAGAAACTCACACATAGACACACACAGTCACAGAATCACACAGAGAGGCACACAGAGTTACATACACACATTCATACTCGCAAACAAACACACACAAAAACATAGACTCACAAAGAAACACATATACACACACAAACTCGCAAAGGTACATGTACATGTTCACTCATACTCACAAGTAAACACACACACAGGCACAGATTCACACACCAGCATACACAGACACAAACAGACACAGACTCACACAGAGAACCACACATAGATACATACACATATGTAAACACACACACACACACACACACACACACACACACACACACGCACATAGGAATGTGCCTACTTGTGAGCCTTACTGTAGCTTTTTTCTATTTCTAAAAAAATATATATTTTGTGTATTTAGAGTTTAAAATTTTAAAAATAAAATTTAAATTAAAATATAATTACATTATTTCACCCCTTCCCTTTTCTCCTTTCAATTCCTCCCTGGGTTTTTCCTGGGTTCCTCCTTTTCAGTTGATAGTCTCTTTTTCTTTAATTACTGTTGTTACATATAATCCCCCTCTCAGCAGTATTTGGTTGCCTGTAGTTGTTTGTCCAGAGATTTTTCTCCTTCTGCACTTGTCTGTTGATATTACCATTTTTTTCAGGTCTTTTATGCAGCCATTTCTAAGAGAGGCAGTCTCACAGCAGGCTTCCTGGTATTTTGGCTCTACAATCTGTCTGCTCCTCCTCTTCCATGTAACTGAGCCACAGGTGCAGGAGCTGTGCTGTAGATGTATCCACTAGGACCAGGTACTTTACAGCCGTCGGTCTCTGCATTGTGTCCAGTTGTGGTCTTCTGTAATGGTCTCTACTTGCTGTAAAGAGAGCTTCTCTGATGAGAGGCGGCAGCAACAGTGACCTGTGGGCGTGCGGATCAGACACGGAATGTAGTTAAGGGATTAGGCTGGGCTAGCAGGGTGGTTGTAGTAGTTTTCCTCTAAGATCCGTGAGATCACTAGCCCAGGACGCTAACTAGGTTTCTAGTACCAGGCATGATTTCCCTCCCATTGAATGGGTCTTAATTCTTCTTAGCTGTTGGTTACCACCAACATATGAGCATCACTATTGAGCCTTGCCATGCTGGTTATTGTGTGGTAACAGGCACCATAAATGAGTAAGGAGAGGGGCCAATACAGAGAAAGGAGAAAGGAGGCACAGATATCATCAAGGTGTTTCATAAATCCTTAAAGAATCATATTATTTATATTTACCTAAAATAAACACAATATATATGTACATACACATATCTTAAAGTTATATTTTTGGGCGACACTGCTCCCCATGAGACCACTGACTAACAAAAACCCAGAATCAGGCACAAAAATCCTTTTGAGTGGATGTCAGGGTAGCCCAAGTGACTCCCAAACAATATAGACTATTACTGTTGCTCCTATTACTGAAGACATCACACACTTGGTGCACAGGTCTCTGAGGAGTCCAGCCAGATTTCCCCCAGAAGCTCCTCCTGAAAGCACTTTAGCTAGAAAATACATGCAAACTGCCAAGGGAGGGAGCAAGCAACAGTACTTCCCTCTAGGTGAGCTGTTCGCCAAGGATGCTTCTGTCCCCCTTTGGCAGTTTTAACTTCCGACCAATGTTAGAATGACGTGTCATTCTTAAAAGACATATTGGTGTCAGGGTTCAGAATTTATTACATCTACGATGGAAGATGGAAGGTGGAAGTGAAGGCAGTCATTCAATTTCTAAAACTCTCCAGTTGTTCTGATGTGTATATGAGATAAAGACCATTATTCTCTCTTTGTTTCCCTGAAAATTTACAAAGCAAATGAATGAATAAATAAATCAATAAATGATAGAACAAGAAGATGAAAGACAGCATGGCTTTGTTATTACACACATCACACATACATGAATATGTGTGTATTGTATATGATGTGATATGTGTTTGCGTGTGTGTGTGTGTGTGTTGTGTGTGTGTGTTGTGTGTTGTGTGTTGACAGACTTGAACTCATAATATTGTTTCAGCCTCTTGAGCTGAAGCATGAGCCACCTTGTTAGCTATGTAAGTCTTATAGACAAATCATTGCACTGACTACAGGGGCATAGGAAAATAGGGTTGACTTTCAGGAAGGGAGATACTGTGAATGAACAGTATGATGCATGACCTTAGGAAGTCTGTTCTTATTCCTGGAGTTTTCCTCACTGACTCCTCAAAGCATAGACACCATGACAGTACTTGTGGCAGACAGGGAAGAGAAGAACGAGCTAACAAAGAAGAGAGTCCCAGGCTCTGACCAGAATGACTGACCACTATTTTTTTTAATGTGACAAAAAGAAGCTGGTTTCTTTCTGTCCACATTCAAAGCCCTTAGTTGGGTTGGATCAGATGGACCACACCCTAATGCCAGATGTATTGTTTATTCCAGCTTTTAAAGGAACCACATTAGGGCACACCCTTTGGCCCCTTGAAAGAACCTGTAAAATGAAGCGCTCCTTGAAAGTAAAATATCCTTGAATGCAACAATATTTGGATAATTAAGTCTCCAAGGAGCATAATCCTTAAATGGCTGAGATAATTATAGCATCCCAGGACTATGGCACTTCTCTTTTAAGAGCATAATCCCAGGCAGAGGAAGTGGGGACCCCAGGATCTTCCCTTGCTGAGTCCTCCTCAGCCCACAACCATGATGGTTGTTCTCTCTAGAGAGCAAGCACAGGGGTCTGGAAATAGCTTCTCATTGCCACTGCATCCCCAGGGTACAGCATGGACTCCAGCACAAACAGGTGTACCTAATGAATGCAGTTAGATCTGACAAAGAAAAGAGAGCCTGCATGTCAGCAAGGGAGTGAGTAGCAATTCTCTGGAACTACACTTCTGATAGGTTTGCAGAACCACCATGTGCCTCATTGCACAGGGTTTGGAAAGGAGAGAGAGTTCACACTTTTGAGTATGATTTTCTATCTCTCTTCTAATGCAGTCTCAGAAGCTGGTTGGTTAGGCGAAGTAGATATAGCATTCTAGTCATGGCCTCATTTGATCTCTCAAAAGTATGGGCATTTTAAGAGTACTTCTTGGCCATGGGTGAGTGTCTAAACTTTGACCAGTAGGATTCCTGTAATCTGTGAGTTCACAAGACAGAAATAGAAACTGGAATGTGTATGCTATCCATCATCATTACTTGTGAAAACAATATCAATTGCATCTTTAATTGATCATTAGTCAGAGCATTCTTACCCACCTGGAAGTGGCAGGCTGTCTACCAGAGAAAACTGCACCATTCTCTGTTTCTGAGGTCCTCTTCTTGTTTGCATTGTACTGTTTCTCTTGATTGATTCTCTTCTACTGATTTCTCTATCTGAGCCACTATTTGAGTGGCTACATAAGCAGGTTGCACACTGTTTCTTAAGAAGTAGACCCATGATCCCATCAAGGATCAGTCTCAAGTGCTGAGGCGATAAGACAAGGCAAATGCTCTCAAGCTTGCTTGCTACCTACCACCTTCAGGGATTATCCCTATGGCTTATGGGAACACACTGCATTTTCCTTTTACAACCTGCTGATGTTTGGTTCCCACAATTAGGAAAGGTTATGAATCACTTTGCTTATGAACTCTTTCCCTTGAGCCTTGGCAATGATCTTTTTCTAGTTCAGCTAGCTCCATGGGCTTTTATAGATAAGAATAATAACATGCTTTACTGACTTCTATTCCCGAGCTGGTAAAGGAGGGCCTGCACAAATTTATTTCTAAGATTACTTTGAATCTTACTTTCTAAAATGTTTTCTTTGCATTAATGTCCTTTGCAACATAATCCCTTCACTCACTACCATTGGTTTCATCCTACTTTGCAAACATATCTGGACACTGGGGGAAAAAGGTCTTTACTTTGTCTTTCAGAGTGTGTTATTCATGTGAGGGTATAAGCAGTGCTTTTCTCTTACGGTACAGCTGTACATCTATTGTCCCAAGCTAGAGATGATGATGACAATGATGATGATGATGGTTGTGGTGGTGGTGATGATGATGATGATTGATTTTTTGAGACAGGGTTTCATGTGTATCCCTGGCTGTCCTAGAACTTGCTCTATAGACCAGGTTGGCTTTGAACTCACAAAGCTCTGTCTGCCTCTGCCTCCTGAGTGCTGAGATCAAAGTTGTACACCACCATGCCTGGCTCAAGCTAGAGATTTTACAGCCATATCAACTCACTATCCACTTTCGATGCTATAGGTGCTTTCCCCAAGATGTAGAACATCTGTGATTGTTTTACAAGGTGATTCAAGACATGAGTTACTGTGATCTTGCTTTGTCTGATGATTTTATTCTATTTTCTCATTGAACCATGTAGGTATCAACTGGGCATATTCCTATGACTCATGAATTGTCACAGTGTCTAGGAAGGTCTGTTTGTGATTACACAGAGGTAGAGGTTGAAGCAACAATACACAAGGCTAAGAAGCACTACAAGTCTCAGAACAAACCCATGGGCAGGTTTCTATCACCAGCAAACACAGATGTTAAGAACAGTGCTTTACAAGAGGGATTGGCTTCCTCACCACCAAATCAAGTTCTCTGTTGAATCCATGCAAATGTGAGGGAAGCCAGAGAGTATAAAGGACAGCTTCCACCATTCTCTATTTTTTTTTTTTTTACAACATTTAACATGAGATTTAGCTTCTAGAAGATAATGGAATCTTTATTTGAGGCATTTAATTCTTTTCAACACCTACTTAAAATGTCTTAAAACTTCATGAGAAAAGTCAGACATCCTCATGCAGAATATGAAGCATACTAAAATTTGTCTGTCTACCTCTTCAACGAGTTTCCACTCTTGGCTTTCCTGGTTCATGCTCCTGTCTCTTAAGTGCTGCAGGGTTTCTCACAGCCATTGTTTTCTCATTTCTCTGCTCTCCCCCTCAAGTCTTCAGCTAATTCCTGTCTAGGCATGAAGACCTAACATACATCACCTCCTCCAAGCAGGATCCTCTGAATGTGGTTCTGCTATCACCCTGCATCTCCTGCTTCCTATCATT